>NW_009259178.1:110487-123017 GCF_000687185.1 Egretta garzetta | reverse complement strand
GGGGGTGGGGTGGGGTGTGTGTGTGTTAAAGGGGTGATTGCTGCCCCTTTATCAGGGGAGGGAGGGCAAAACATGCAAGACATGATACTTAGACTCTTTTTCTGCTTATTTCTCAGCAGACCTCACTTCAGTCAAATGAAAGTCTTATGAAGCTGATGTCTTTCTGGTTGGAATGCACCTAAATGCTTCAGCATGCTAACTCTGTGCTGGATCAGGACATTTCTGTGTAAGGGCTTCATGAACCTTGGAGGCCCTGCTTGAAATCCATGACAAGGTTTCACAGGGAAGGTATCAGTAATCAAGTTACTTTCCAGCATAACACCCTCTTGCTTTTGTATTTTCATTTTGGAGACAGATACACGCACTTGATATAACTGAAATGCACAAACCCAAGTAATGAAAGAGAAGTCTCAGAAGGTGGTGAAGACATGCCACAGCTGTATTCAAGGAGCAGTTTTACAATGGCGTGTTTTCAGTCCTCGGTGTGCATGTCAACCTTGCATCAAATACCTGTCCCCAATGCTGCACCAACCCCCACATTCACCACAGGCAGATGGTGTTTGCAGGTTGTAGATAAGCATCAGCTGTGGATGTTGAGTTGCATTTAGCAATCACTTGGCTGGGCTGGTTGCAAGGCAAGCTCAGTTCATGCAATTTCAGCCGTGTACTCCCTCCAGGGCATTGTGTCAGACAGGAAAGGCCTCTAACTTTTAAAAAGGTCATGGCTGGGCTCCGAAGGGACTTAGATTGCCCTTCTTTATCCTTGGGGAAGAGGTTAATTTTCTAATGGGTGTGGGTGTAGGGAGAGAAAGGATGGTGTAAGGTCTTGGAACAAAACATCAGGCTGGGGTTTAAGCAAGTTTGAGGCTAGAGGGGAACAGGCCTGATTCTCCTCTTGGGTTGTTAAGCAGTGATTTATTGAGATGGTTTACCCCAGTGCAAGGACCCTTAAAGCTCAAGTTTGATTTCAATGGGTTTAAAGAGAAAACCATGTTCTCAAGTGAGAACAGGGCAGAAAAGTGATCAATACAAGAAAAAAAATTAGAGAAGGAGTGTATTAATACTGTACAGACCTGTATGAGGACAGCTGAAAGAAGGGTCCTGTCACATGAGACTTTATCTGTAGAAGAGCACTAGCAGCATCTACTTCAGCTGTACAGCTTGCCAATTTTTTAGGTAGGTTGGGTAGCAGTATGAGAATGAATAGCCACCAAAAAAAGGGACCGGTCAGAAAAGGAAATTAATAACTGAGTTTAAAATGTATGCACTTTTATTCTCAGCATGATTTTAGCAAGACATTAAGTTTTTTCATGAATATACCGTCTCCTGGTTTGACTGCATATCGTGAATGTTTTAAAAGGCCAGAAGTCTTTCCAGCTTATGCATTCATAACACACAAAACTAGTGAACCGTTCCTACTTGAATTCATGTTGGGTAGATGGGAGGCCTCCTTTGTGCTATCCAGAGGCTGCAAGAATTATTCAGTATGGAAAGCATCAAACTTCTGCATGAATCTACTGTATTTTTGCAGAGTTGCTGGGGCCCTGGAGTTACTGGAACTTCAGCATCTGTTTTCACAACAATTCTCACAAGGGCTGGTACGTGGTCAGGTGTTACAGGAGTGCTACAAGCAACACAGACCGATGGATGGACAAGGCTACACCACCGTCTGGCCAGCCCAAAATTCTGCCTTGAGAAGAGGTGCTTAAGGGAAGGCCATCAGATATATCAGTCTGCATGACTGACACTAGTTAGCTGGCTGACACAAAGGAATATGCGCCTTCAGGCACCACGTGCTGGATTCATCAGCTGTTAGTGTAACAGCGTTCCTGGAGGCCATGCCTCCCTAGGGGTTTGTCCGCGTGGATTTCACATGTGGTTCTGGGGTGCAAGAGTCCTCTTCCTCCAAACTGTTTCCTTTCTCCAGTGCCTGGGGCAACCCAGCCTATAGAGGTTTTGGAAACCTAGGTTTTGCAATGCAGACTGTGATCACTGGATGACAGGTGGCAAGGTAATATATCATTGCTGTAAGTCTCTCGCTCTCTATGCCAGCATCCAACCATGGTAAAAAGTCTGGGGAAGGGGATTTCTCACTGGGTGTCAGAGAGCATAGCAGGAGGAGTAACCAGGCACAGACACACACCCGGACACATTTCAGCAGGCCCCCAGTAGGAAACAAGTAGTGGCCCCTGCTCAAGTCAATCAATGCTCTCAGCCCCATGCTTCAACAGGACCAAAATCTACCGATGGGTTGGGCTGGGAGGAACGAGCCAGTTCCTTTGCAAACCCTGTTGGGATAAGCAGCAATTCTCCTCTTTGAGGAGGTACCAGATTTTGTTTCCACATGTGTAAATCCTTTGTTGCAGAAGGAGGGTCATCTGGCCAGGAAAAAGGCCATCTACTAAAAAAAGTTCTTGTTTCACTTACACTTCACTGCTGGCTATTGCAAAGTCTAGTAGCTGATTAGAGCTGATTTACTGTATCTAGTGTGTTTTTCCAGAAGAAAATACCTTTCCAGACAGAGCAAATCTATCCATTATAAAGATGCCAAATTATGAAAAATCATTTTCATGTATTTGCATTTTCAGATTCTGCTTCCAGATTTTTGAATTTATGCTGCTACTATAGAGCTCTGGAAATTACTTTCTGGGGATAGAAATTTTAAAATGCTATGTTGTTTTTTTTTTTCTTCAGAAAAATAAGAATTAGAAAGGGAAAGGAAATTGGAAGCTCAGAGGCAGAAATTTAAAATGTCCAGGCAAATTTAAGGCTGAATATATCATATTCATATGGACCTGTTCTTGCCTAACTCTGTAGGAAAGTGGACAACTGGCTGCAAGGCAAATTGGAAGGGCTGGTCCTGCAGCACTCATGCAGGGCATGAGTCATGTACCTGTATGCATAGGTCTGTACGCAGAGACCTGCCAGTGTGGGCAAGTCCAAAAGCAACAGCCCTGATGCGTCCTGTCTGCAGCAAGTCCCAGATTTCTGGCAGCGTGTCTGATTAATGATGTTTGTGATCCCGAGTTTCTCTGCACAAGCACAGATGGTCTGCTGAGATCCCCAAAACACAGACCAAGAAAGCATGGCAGAGGGTTACCATTAAGAGTGATGTTTTCCTGCCAGGATCAGGGAAGCTGGCACGTTTGTTGTATACTTCCCTGGCTAGTACTGTTCCAGCTAAGGGAAAGGAGACGTGTCTTACCCTGCCAGCTGGACCGAGTTTATAGCTGCTTAGCACCTCTGAGGCTGGCACTTGCACAGGGCACAGAGCAGCTGAATTGGTCTTTGGGGATTTACGTGGGATATTTGAATGGAAAGTAGTTGGATGCAGGAGGAGATTCAAGTGAAACAAAAAAACGTACAGCTGAAACACCTGTCTGAGGCCAAGCACAACTACTCATTAAAACAATCGGTGATCAATAGCTACTGATAAAATAAAAAAAAGTTCAATATTCAAATTTGGTTCCAAGAGCTGGGTGGTCATTTCCTTTTCTACTTTTTAAAAATAAATTTGAAAGGGTGTTGCCAACCAGAAAGTTTTAAAAAGCAGTGTTTTGCTTTAAAAAGTGTCAAACCAAAAAGTGTAGGTAGCATTATTTTTTAATAATCTTGAGCAATTTAGTTAACTCAGCACAAAACTGCAAAATCCTGTGATTGAGTCATAACGTAAGTTTTCAAAGCCAGGAATTATTTAGGTTGGAAACGCTTTGCTGAGCTCTACTTCTGCCTCGAAAGAGAAGCCTGCAGCTGTTTCATCGTGAATTATCCATGGAGCACTAACTCCTTCCTTTACCATGCCTAATCAGCCCCAACTTTGCCTTAATCCATTAGCTTTGTTTGCTCTGTTGTCTGTCTCTGCTTTATCTTGGGAAGGAATAAAGGTGACAGCCCAGAACCAAACAGGGCAGTGACTGTCCTCTTCAATTGCCAGCAAAGCAACTCACAGGGTGGTTCTCCCCTCTAATCAAGGTCCTATAATGTCCCTAAAACACGCAGAAAATCTTTTTTAGATCTCCCTTGTGAAAGGAAAACTCTTACATAGGAACCATTTTTTTCCATGTCCACAGGTGGAAGCTCCTTTGAGGCTAATTCTTTCTTTTACAAAGCTTTCTTCTCTCCAGGCTGTTAAAGAAAAGAAATACACAGGCCAAAACAACAACAACAACAACAACAACAATCCCTGCTTGGTTGAGATGACTAACCACAATATCCAGATATGAACCCTTGAAGGAGTCAGAGGGTGGCTTTCCACTAGTTTGCTGGCAAACATAAATAAATGATAAAAGAATTATTCAGTAAATCTAACCGGAGATTAACGAGCAAGAGAAAACCAGGGGCAGCTTGTGAACTGTTCACTAATCCTGAAAGGGGTTGAAGCTCTCAGGAATGAGGGCAAGTCCCGTGGAAGCAGGTAGTTTATGTGAAACTCCTCTTCCAGTCCTGCAATTACTTACAACTCACAGCTTGCATTACAGAAGAGTAAATGTTTAGCCTTCATGGCCACAGAGAAGAGTCTGACGAGGAGAATGTTAAACCTCAAAGACCAGAAGGCAAATAAAAAATACCCCAGCATTTGTCTTTTGAAACAAAACAAAGAAAGCCTAGCAGTTTTTAAGCTAGACTGAGTAGCGTTCGCTCTTTCTGCTGTGTCTATTTTCTGCAGCTTCTTCTCAGGCCTGTCAGTTTGATCTATACTGCAACCACAACATTTGCAGAAAACCACAGGGTTAAAACATATGTATGCAATTGGATGCACCCCTGCTTCTCCGTGTGTCAGAACAGGTACGCATGGGCTCGGTTCATGCACAGCCCACCTCTCCTTTGGGGAAGGGCAGTGTCAACCCATTCCCAGCACCTCCTCACGTTTTCTGCTGTGGCACTGAACGACAGGTTTGGGTGGCATTTCTAAGATCTGAATTCAAGATCACATCTGGGTCAGGACTGCTGCCAAAGAGAATCCTTCATTTTGTCCCCCAGGGTGCCTAAGCATCACGCAGCCAAGCATCTCTAGAAGTAGCCCATGACTGGAAAACGCAGATGTCCTCAGAAAAAGCCGTCTCTGCTAGCAGCAGTCTGAGCACACGGAAGAGACAGAAACTGCCTTCTGCATAACAACCTGTGCTACAGCTGCTTGAAGGGAAAGTGCTGTTTGGTCCTGGGCTGGAGGCAAGCTGAGGCATCCAGCAGGAGCCGAGTGGCAAGGCTGAGCACCAAGACGACTGAGACCTTTAGGTGGTCTGTGGGAAATTTTGTGCAAACCAAAATTTTGTCAGGTTTACATCTAAATGGCCTCAGGAACGCCTCAATGCTTGGAGGAAAAATGAAAACAGCAGCCGAGAGTTAATAATTTCTTCTCCTTGGCAAGGAAAAGCCTAGCTCCAGCAGTGAAGGCCTTGGTGCAGCGCAGACGTGCTGTTGGAGGTGGCACCCAGCCAGGGGTGTGCTCCCCTGCCCAGCCCACCCTGCAGCCCGGGGGGCTGGTGGGCGGCTGGCAGGGGGGTCCACTGCCGCCAGCAAAGCAGATGCATTCCTGGGAGCTTCCTGCTCATTGGAGGGGTTTTTTGCTGCATCCACATCCACACCTCAGCTGTGTGAGTCCACAGAGCTGTATGCACTAGGAACTTCTCTGGCTGATCTTATTTTCCCAAGATTATTCAGTCAAAAAAATTTTTTATGTGTCTTAGGTCAAAAAAACATTTTTATGTTCTGTCATGCAAGGGCCCAGAAGCCTTTGTTCTTGCTCCGATATAAAATAATACCTAAGGATGTGAATGACTTTAAAATCATGACCCTAGAAAATTTGAAGAAGTTCACACAACAACAAAGGAACCAATATTCCTTAAAAAAGTTGCATTCCCAGAGTTCTCATGGCATCAGACCGATTGGAAATCAAATTCACATGTCCCTAATTATTTAACAGGAATTCTCAACATTCCCGCAGGATAAGTAATTTGAAACAACCCACGGAGATATTTTGCCCGTTCCCTGGGGCAAATTTATGTCATAGTTTGGTTAGTTACAATGTTATCAGCTGCCTCCGAAAAACAGGCTATGCTAATATGACCATTACCTAATTCATGCCTGGAGTCTGATCCTTGGAGATTTCTAAGCCTTTTAGTGATCCCTTGAATGGCCTCTTTATAACTTTAAACACAGGGACATTTACTGAGGTAGCTGCCATAGTAAGTAAACAGGAAGGTTTATAAGAATAGCCATTTTTGTTTGTTGTCCTACCATCTACAGAACTGCAGACGTGTTATAAACACACGATTACTTTTTCACCACTAGACATGAAAACAAAAATTCCCCGTGGACTTCAAGGACATGCTGGGAGATGCGAATGTGGAGGAGGCGAAGGCACTGGTGAAGGTACTGGTGGAGCCTGATATCATCGGCATCCAGAGGAGATGGAGGCAGAAAATACTTTTCCCGCTTTTCATTATTTATTCTGGTTTTATACCCCTGAGGAAGGCCAGCAGGTGGGGAGCCTGCCCTGCCGAAGGCGGTCTGGGTCTCTTTCTGCTCCTGACTTTCTACACAGCCTTGGGCCAGGCCATTTCAGTCTTTGGTGCTTCAGCTTCCTACTCTCTCTGTAAAGTGCTTACACGTGGCCTTAGGAGCTGCAGAGGACGAGAGAGCTGCTGCCAGTGGTTTCCTCTCCAGCAGGAAGGGGGTCTCACTGATGCCTGCTACAGCCCCAGGGAAGCACTGGGGCACAGCTGGAATGAGTCAGGAGAAAGGTGGTGTCAGAGACCATCAAACCAGCCAAATTTCCATCTGCTCTGTGTGTGCTCTGGCTGGTGGAGAGGACCTCGAAGTGGACTGGCTATATTTTCTGCATCTAGGGGGCTGCCCTTGACACCCAGGGCTGGTGCCCCTGGACTCGAGCAGGAGCTGGAACAAGCCTCTTCTCTGGCGTGCCACATGGTAATGCCTCCAGTGACAGGCATGTGCCTTTCAGATTAAAAGTGCCAGGCTGAGCACTTTGGGACCTTAAAAACAGAAAAAAGCTTCCCCAGATTGGTAGCTGACGTGAGCAGATGACAGTGATGGCATCATTTGGTGTCCTGAAGGCCAAGTTGTTGTACTGCCCTCACAGGCTCTCTCTGAATGAAGGGCCCCCAGGGAAAATGTAATTTTCCAACTTGGAGAACCATGCCTATGGGATCTGAAGCCTTCCATGACCGAGGAATCAGGTTTGCCATTTTTCAAGCTTGTCCCACAGTTTGCATGGTGATTTGGGTCGACTTACGAATGGTGCGATCTTGTCGCTGCAGCCCCTGCCTTCCCTCTCTCCTTCCCCTCTTGTTTATACCTCCTCTTTGTTGCCTTGTCTTAATTTTGGCAGGAATATTGCTGGGACAGGGACCGCAGCTACACATGTTCCTAACAAAGTGTCAGCATACTTGTGAAGATAGTGAAATAACGCAAATAAAGAAGTGGATGGAAGGAAATACTATTTATTGTTTATTTACATGAGGCAAATAGAATAGGCCAGACAAGGAAATTTTACTGTGCATATGCAAACTTGGCCTGTTTCCTGTTCGCAGTTTGAAGACTGCTCACTAACTGAGTTCAAGCTTTTCTCGAAATCTTTTAAATCTCCCTGAGACCTAAAAATTGATGCACATAGATGTTAGGAGCACAAAATCACTGCAGGATCCCTCTGTAATTCCTGGAGGCACTTCGTGAGCGTGCTTTGACCGCAGGCAAGCTGAACTGTCCTTTGGGAACACCCCCCCACACTCTATGAGCACTTGGGTTGGATGTCCACAGCAGGAGTGTTGGGCCAGGAGGGAGTTTTTACTTATCAGTTGCAAAATCCCAGAGCAGAAATGCTAACTCAGCCTAAACTTTAAATGAAAATTAAAACAAATCCCCTTTGGGATGAGATGGAAATGTCAGCCCAAGGAGGAATCTGTTCTCAGTAAGTTGCGAGCGACTGAAGGAGATACAAGTTGGAATCCAGCCTTGGCTGCACCACACACCATCTGTCAGCCTTGCAGAGCAAAGTAAAGGAAAAGCAGAAAGTGTGCGATTATCCTCTCCCTTGCTGGAGAGTCCAGAGGCCAGAGAAGTGGCTTCTCTTTCCTGATACATTTCTCAAAATGGAAATGCCACATATATTTTCCCACACTGGCCACGCCAGGCATCGCGCTCTCTTCCTACTCACTCGCCCCTTGGCAAGCAGGGATGCAGACTGCTGGGCTGGGACCTGAGTGAGAAGGCTTTGTTCCCATGGCTAGAGAAGCAAATCACAGGAGAAGAACAAGGGAAAGCAAGGGATGCTGAAGCCTCTCCACCGGGCACTCTGCTGGCAGGATGCAGGGGCTTGCTGCCACCCCTGTGGGCGCCCAAGCACCGCTGGGACTGAGAGTGACCAGTCAGGCAAGAGCTCCTCTCTCTCCTTCTCCCCCCTGCCCTTGCACATTTTCACAACCTTGCGAAAGTTTCAGACAACGTCATCTTTAACCTACTGCAGGCAGGGCTTGGGAGCCACGTGAGGGACAGCGAGGGGGACCGCACTTGATCAGCACACCAGCCCCATGGCCAATGAGTGGGGAGCTGGGCTACACTCCCCTACTGGCCACCCCAAAAGGGGTGCAGGAATGTCTCTCCCCTGGCATTGCATTTTGAAAGACGTGTCTGGCGAGACAGCTAGCTGACTTTGGCAGGCACTATGGCAGCATGATAATTAATTAAAGCACGGTTGAGGAAATCATAGCACAAGCTTACTCCGCAGCCAGATCCGCAGCTCACTAACAGAGCAGGGCATCTTGCTCTAGACCATATCTCTTTATGTGAAGGAGTAGGCAGCTTGCCTTTTGCACTGAAAATAAGAGAGCGGGATGAAGAGGAATGAATCCTTGTGCTAATCAGTGAGAGAGGACCTTGTCTGCAAGATAAGGCAACCTGGGAACAGAACAGCAAGTCATACCACAGCAACAGAAAGGATAAGCAAGGCAAGACGGCTAAAGGCTATTTTGCACAAGGAGGATCCCCTCCTCCTGTTGCCCAGGCGTGGCATTAAAGACTGAAGTGCAAAACCAAAAGGTGGGCAGGAGGAACAGGTGCCCTCTTTATTGCAGTCAGAGCGGCAGCTGCTGCACAGCTCCTCGTATTTCCGTGCCTTAGGCTGAGCTCTTCCAGGTACCAACAACAGTGAAGCTGCGTGGTTTGTGCTGCTAAACAGACACCCAGGCACTTCCTGCTGTCACCTTTCCCACCGTTGCACATTTGGGGAGGTGCACGAGAACTGTGATGTGCAGACTTCCCTGCAGCCGTAGCTCTTGCACGCCTGCCTGTCTGCCCATCACCCGCCTGCCCCTGCCCCTGTACTGACAGGTACCCGTGCCCCACGCTCACGGCCAGTGTGGGAAGGCAGGCAACACTGTGCCACAAAAAGGGCTTGTAGATCAGCGTTGGTGGGACAGGCTCGCCACAGGTTGCCCTCGAGCCCCTGCGTGGCTTGGCGCCCTGTTGCTCCTTACTCAGAGCATCTCAAAGAGGCTCAGCCCAGGATGAGAGGACCTCCACTGCATGTGAAGCTGTTGCTGTAGCCCAATGAGTCATTAGACAGAGGCAAAGGAAAGAGTCATTTTTTTATCCACAAACTGAGGGTTTCATTAAAAAATGGCTGGTTTTCACAAAAAGAGATTTAAAAATATATTTCATTGGTATCTTTGAACAGAAAGTAGGAGGAAAGGATTCCTATTTTGTTTGTTTGGTTAACTTATTAGCACAGAAATCACCTGGAAGTTCACTGTGACTTTTTGGATTTAATTTCACTTTTTCTCTTCTGGAGGGGCGGAGAGAAAATTTAAGTATTTATAGGGAGAAAAAAAAGATTTCTTACTTGCATTTCCTAGTCAGAAGGAGAGCATAACACATTTTTTGCTGGTTTCTAAGCAGATACTTTTGTTGGAAGACCTCTCCTCCTGGAAGTCCTCTCATCCTGGAAGACCTCTCATCCTCAGCTATCAAATCTTGTATGAATAGAATTAGAGCAGCAGAGGAATTTTCAAAATTAGTGTTAGCCTCTCTCTCTCTATTTCCCTCCTCCCCTTTTGCCCTGCGTTTCAAGCTCTCTTTGGAGCATTGCTGTGGAAATGGAATTTTGGGGTTGATTTCTCCTCTTGCTGTTGCGTGAGGCCAGTGAATTTGCTCAGGGTTTAGCACAGCTGTACCACAGAAGCCAACGCTGCCCACATTGTGTTGGAGGCACTTATGGGCTTGTTTTGACTTTAACCTTCCACATGGTCTGTGGGTACAAGTACCAACCTAGTTATGCAACTCCTTAGAAATAATGTATTTTAGTTCTCACTCTATTACCTTCTACCCACTTTGGGATCCCCGAATACTATAAATCAGGCTCTGTTTTACAGAAGGAGCTTTGCCTTCCCCTATAGGATTCTGTCTTTTACAGAGGAAGCAAAACTCAAATCCAGTAAATCATTGCACTGAAGCACCTTGAGTTGATGCCATGAAGCTTCTTCTCTATCCGATCATGATTATCTGCAAGGGAAAGAAAGTTTTTAAATCTTGGAAAATGTGCTGTGTCAGACTGGTGCAACTGCACATGGTTCAGGGACACATTTTGACTTCATGAAGTCCCTATGAAGTCCCATCTATCTCAGATTATTTTGCAGCTCGGTTTACAACAGGCTTAGGCAACTTGCTCAAGATCCGGGGAACCAAAATTCCCCCCTCTCCTGCCTGTCTTCCATCACTTGAAGGTTTTCTTTTAGTGTTTTGTTTTTAATTTTCCGTTTTTGTTTTGGGTGGAGACTTTGCATAACTCTTTCAGATTATGTCTTAAAATGAGGCACGGGCATGAGAAGGAACAAAAGGTTATGGAAACAAGCAATTTCAGTCTAACAAATTCGATTTTATCCTGAGTAGTTTGTAAAACTGCTGCCTGCCCTTGCTATTGATGGGTTTCACTATCTGTATTGGGAATGAACTGAAAGTCTGATTACAGCCTGTGGATTAGCAGAGGTTAGTGGGGGCCAGCAGACTGCCCAGGGCTGGCCTGCCAAGCACTGCTGCTGCTCTTTTCTACCCGCTTAATCTGATTCTATCAGCAGTTAAAACTGCACTAGTTGCCTTCCCACAGCCATATTGTAACGTAAGCTTTTGCTGCAGTAGCCATGGATGTAGCTGTGCAGAACAGGAGTCTTCATGCTCTGTTTTGCTCTGACTGGGTTGGTAGCATCACCTGTGACTGAGGTGGCCTGACAGTCTCTGTTACAGCAGCTTGCTTTAAATTGTTTATTCTTTTAGTTTGCCAAATGTTGCCTGCGGGAACTGGAGTTTGCTAGGAAGGATGTCTGAACCTAGACAGTCAGGCTAGGGGAGGAAATGACACTGTGGAGTTTCAACTAAACTAGATCAAGAGAAAGTGCATTGTTTAGTCCACACCTGCGGAAAAAAAAAAAAGACATGAGAAAATTCATGCTATTGTTTTGATGAGAGGGTCTCAAACACCGGTCAGAGGATATGCTTGGTACTTTGCAAGCCGCAGGGCAAAACGTATTTTCCCTGCTCACATGACCACCATCGTCCTCTGGTAAGGAAGGCCTGGTCTCTCTCCTTACCCCTAACCTGCTCAGCTCCTACCCCCTGCCTCTGAATCCCACCCACTCCCACTGCCTCACTCACTGCTTTAGCCCCCTTCCCTCACGCTGCTGCTCCGGTCTCCTCGGTTGGAAAGAAAGTCTCTGCATGATCAGTTTGCACCCTCATTAAATTCTTCCAATGCCTTTTGGATATAAATAGGGTCCGGCAGCGGAGGAACTTCAAGTTGTGTCGTGGGGGAGATGTATTCTCACGTACAGATCTTAATGGTCTTTTAATGAAATCTAACGTCGCAAAGGTGACCCAGTTCTGCTATACACTTGAGCAACCTCTTATTATTATAGGCTCGCTCATATGCACCAGGTATATTTTAGTCTCCTCAGGTGCCCGGTCTGAGAAGAATCAGTTACCCTCAAAGTGAATCCCATTTGCTTCACGTTGCAAAACCCAGGGAGTCCTCATGCCCTCCAAGTGTCCTAAGTTTCTTTTATGGATCTGGGCCTTTGACAACATGCCGCACAGTGAAAAGGAAGACTGGTCTTGTTATTAATGCAGTACTTCTCTGTAACGTATCTAATCTTTCACCCAGTGGCCGCCGACGCAAAGCTGCTTGTGCACCATGTTGCTGAGAGGAGGGCAGAGAGAGTGGAAAAGCTCAGAGAGGAAACTTCGCCTTTCTCCAGAGCACATATGCAACCTCCAGTGAACCGATTCACGCTCCAAACTCCTATCCCCTTGAGTGCCAGCACAGCAAGGCTTCGGCAAAGGTTTTTCGGGGGAGCAGCAGAAGGCCCCTTGCAGGCACTGAGCTGAAAAGGCAGACAGGGGTCGGCTCCTGGTGCAAAAGCAGGGATGAGGAGCAAGATCTTGTTCGAGGCACCGCGGAGCCAGCTCGCCAAGGGCAGGCTGGGCCCAGGGAGGAGCGGCGGGGCCGCATCTCGGCTGCGTGG
>NW_009259178.1:98650-109703 GCF_000687185.1 Egretta garzetta | reverse complement strand
TTCCCCGCCCGCAGCGCAGGCACAACCTGCCGGGCCGATGGCACAACCTGCGGAGGTTTGGGATGTGGGGTTTTTTGCCCTTGGGGCTAGGTGACCTCCACGAATTCCATGCTGTAGGTGGGTTGCCACAGCGGTAGCACCACGGTAAGGTCCCTCGGCTTCCTGCAGGGCCAGGGCCCTCCGCTGTCTGTGGGACTTGCCCATCCCACGGGAGCCCTGCATCCCAACTTCCTACCGTTCTCGGTCTGTATTGTCTAAGGCAAGGCTGAGTTTAATCAGTGCCACGATAACGCGTTTGGGTTGTAGTTAATGCCTTTAGTGCAGCAGAATCCGTTGGGGAAAAGCAAACAAGACACTCTCACAGTGCCTGTATAAGCATACATGACTCTGCTTAGCTACACCTGCATAGGCACCCTGTGGGCTAGAGAAAGTGGAACATTGTGCGAATGCTGACTGCTAGATGCTCGCTAATGCTCTCTCGGTTAATCACAACGTGGTTGGGGCTTTAATGAGCGAAGACTAGTTTTAGGACACCACTACTCCTCGAATTTGTGTTAGCAGTGCCCTGTCATGGTCTTACTGTTTTAGGCTAATCTCCCACACATAATGTCTCTCTTTAAAACTCCACAGCCTTAAAAGAAAGCACGGCTGTAGCTCTTAGAGCTACTGTGTGATACTAACATGGAATATGGAAACTGCTGCTTTTTTCACTGCAGATGCTTTTGTATTTCCTTTGTGTACGAGGAAGCCGAAGGGAAGGATTCAAAAGTAAGAGGATGGGGTGCTAGGGCACAGCCAAAGGAATGTATTCTTGCTTTGAATCCGATCTTGTGCCATCAGGGGCAATCAAAAGCAGCTTTCGCCACAGTATCCAAGTTTTATACAGTATTTCCATTTCTGTGTCGTAACACTGGGAAATTGTTGTTTATCAAAGATTCCCTCATTAAAACCATGGTTCAGGTGCACTGATTGTGGCAAATGCTGCATTGTTATCATATTTGGCATCCTGTGTCTCATGTGGGCAGTTTAACTTTTGATTAATATTCCAGATGCTTGTTACTTCCTCAAAACTCCCATTCTCCGCCCAGCTGACCAGTGATAAACAGCTTTCTTCATCAAAACCAGTTGCCAGGTCACCTCGGGCTTCACATGAAGGAAATTTGAAGCTGAATTCTCTTGATTAGTGTGTAAACTCCTATGTGTACTGTGGCAGAATGCTTAAAGCCAGTGGGATGCTTTCAATATTGATAGGAGTTCCTAACTGAATGGATTTTCACAAATTGCAAAGTGTCTTGAGGTTTAAACAGGAAAATGAAACTACTGACTTTTCCTGCTTCCTAAGCCTTTTTTTTTTTTTTTTTTGCACTGTCTTCTGAGTTCTATAATTTTCTCTGTACCTTGATGTACAGGACAGCTTTTTAAAATTGGAGAACTGAGATTATGTAAGTGGAGGTGTAAGAAAAGCATCAGAAAGTTTGCAGAGCACGATAAAATGATGGAGTTTGGCAATGCAACCTGTAGGCTGTTAGAAAAGCTAGCTTGGGTCTGAAATTGGTGGCTTGATTCTTAACTCCACTCCCTTTTGCCAGTTCCCTAAGTAATCCCTTTGTAGGTCACCTTGCTAACTGTAAGCATGTAACAGAAAACTTTATTTTCTACAATGAGGTTGCATTTGCAACTGTCATTTTTAGCAAAAGCATGGATTTGTTTTGTCTACACAGTTTTTACCTCCAAGTCTGCTTCCCTTCCAGGCCTTGTTTAGAACTGGACTTGCCTTCTTGTCACTAAAAACTACTTTGGTGTCTTAGTATGGACGCATATAAGTTGCTTTATAGCTAATCTCTGTATCTACATTATGTAAAACCTGATGCAAATTCAGGCAAACTCTTATCCACCAGAAACATGCTGGAAACACCCTGTTTCTGGGTTTTCCCTCGTTTAATTAATCTGGGTTAAAACACATCATTAACTAACCAGCAGTGAGTGTGTACGTTGACTGCCTCTGCATTTCTTTAGGATTGCGTAAGGCTGTAAGAATGAGACCCAACTGTTTGACTAGCTCAGTTAGGACATGATTCAAGGAGACTTCTCACTTTAAATCTCTGAGGAAAAGGTCTGTGACAAAAGTCTATGTACAGCAGACTTTGGTTCTGAATAATTTTTTTAAATAGACCAAGATACATTATAAGGTACAAAAGTAGAAGTGGGAAATGCTAGTTTTCTGAAGTGATACACTTGTGGCTTCTCTGCTGCAGTTTTAAAGCATGGTATACGTAGATGCCAGTATGTGTGGTGAGTGTGTGCACATTGCTACGTACCTCCTCTGTACTGCATTTCTAAAATTTAATTTGCAGAAGGTGGGAGGTGGGGTGGTACTGCAGCACGTGTGCAGCACAACATGAGGTCCAGACAACTGATCTTATGCTCCGAGCCATACAGAATTTGCAAAGCCAAACTTGGGTGACTTTTTGAGGACAGCTTCTTAATGAGGATGTCATTAAGAAGTCTGTAACCAACCCCCACCACACACACTTCCCTCATCAAGAGGGTATCTTGCTGCTGGGAACTGAGCATATCTGGACATTAGACAACGTGACCCTCTTTGTGAGCATAAAAGATGCTAACAATTGTTTCTTCTGATTTTTCTAATTCCTCATACAACATAGCTAAATGAGCAGTGGCCTTCTGCCATCTCCCTAACTCATGGCTGTTGCTTTGCAGCTGCTGCTTTCTGGGTGGTGGCTGCTTATCAGTGTTCCTATGTCCTTAGATCCCACCCAAGGATTTTTAGGCCGAAGCACACAAATATTTGTGAAGCACTTTGCGCATCTTCACTGGTCAGGTGCCACTTTTCAAAGGGCACCTTTAAGTACAGTGCACTTGTAATAAACTCAACTTAGAATTATAAGCTTATTTCCAAGAGAGATGAGATCTGAACTTGTATGCAGATTCTAGCATGTGTTTGTAATTCAAAACGCGCTACAAGACAGGAAATCAATTTAATTTAGATTTTGGATGATTATCAGATAGGTTTAATTTAGAAGGGAAACGGTATCTAAGTATGGAAGGAAGCACTATGAACTAGTGAGCAGGTGGACTATTCTTACTCGCTTTCCTGTACTGGGCAGGAGTAGACATAATTGAAAGTCCTTGCATTGTGTGCCTTACAGTTGAAAGCTGTTCTTGGTCACTTCAAGGTTTTACTGATTCACTGCTGAGTGAAAAGTTGTAGTTGATATTTAACCAGCCAGCCTTTGGGACTTCTTCTGGCTAAAAAGTAAATAGTGTAAGTCTAAAGATTTGTTTCAGAAAGGGGCTTTGTACTCTCAGTTGGTGAGAAAATTAAGTTTTGAATGTGCAAAAACATAAGAAAGGGGCAGCTCCTGAGAAAGATCAGCATTTGGCTCGCTTGGTAAATTTTGCTTTCAGGAGGTAAAGTCTTGTATTCACCATTATGTGAATACTTCTAGTGCTTTGGAGAAAGATGTTTTTCATAAAGTTTATCCCTTCTTTAGGGGAAGGAGGCAGGAAGGGGGCCCTCAGTGTAATTATCCTGGATTAGCTAGCCAGCCTAGCATAGTCAAGGTCGAAACCTAAAGCTGAAGACTGCCTCTGTTCAGGGAACAGTTCTTGTTACTTCCCTGCATGTGCTTCGTTTTTGGCAGGTGAGAAGTCCCAAAGAAGTTGGGCAATGTTAAGCTGTTGATTGCAGAGGGCAGCAGTCTCTGAGGCTTGTACATGAGGATTTGTTGCCAGCCTGTGTGCTGGTTTTACACTTCATGCAAGAGGTTAGACCCTGATTTCTGCGGTCCTTCAACCACAGCAGGAACCTCCCAGACTTTATACACCTACCTGAGGGGCTGAAGATTGAGTGTAAGTCAGTGCCCTGCTGAGTATGGTAGCTTGAATGAGAAGACCAGAAAAACTAAGTTTTAGGAAAAAAAATTAATGGTTCATTATTTATTGCCTCCTGAGTGGTGCAGGGCAACTTTATGGAGAACTACAAATCTACCAGTTATCATAGAAAAATCTCTACTGCAATGGGAAAAAGAAGGGGAGTGGAAATCTGTTTTGCATGCCTGGCATGAGGTCCTCACCATGTCCCTTTGTGTTCCCTATGGTGGCTTGGAACCATTCATGAATGTGTGTTTAGGAGTTTGTGAAAGCTTGGTCGTCGTGATGCCAGGAAGCACAACACTGAGCAGGACAGAGTTGGCCTGAGTTCAGCAGCACTTGGAAAACAGGCAATCGGTATTTGCTGAACACAAGTTACCAAAGTAGGGCCCAGTTTTCAAAAAGCATTGGAGTTTAAGTCCGCAGCTAATCACAGGGTCTGCTGGATACAGAGGTACTTAAGTGTTGAATCAGATGTAAAAAGGGGAGGCGTATAAGTTTCTTCCCAGACAAAGGAAGTAGTGAGCATGAAGGCTAAAGTCACTTCTCTGCCTTGGCAGGGACAAAAAGAAACCTTACGTTTTGGTAAGCTGGAAGCAGGAAAGAGTTCTCTGAGAAGTGATCTTTCCAGGCCATCACATGCTTTGTTACCGCCAATACATGATCTTCACGTCCCCTCAGCCCCTGGACTCAAATTAGCTTCAGGCAGAGGAAGATTTTTTTTTTTCCCCGCAGTGTTGCTTATCAGATGATCTGAAAAAATACTGTCTTCAAAATACAGGCTTCTGCTTTGCTGGTTCAGTTTCCTTAATGTGTGTCTGATCTTGCCTGCTGTTTTTCTCTGCTGGTATAAAGTTAAAACTAGCATTTTGTAAAACAGCAGTGACGTTGCAGCTCTTATTTTTAGTGCGCTGCAGCTACTGAGTGCTATAAAGAGCCTTGTTAAGGCGGTGATTATTGATGAAGTGATGTGGAAGATGCACCACCAAAATATGTAACAGTATGGTAGGAACTTGCTGCTTTCTTGCGTGTAGTGGCTATGACTGTCCCATGCAGTTTTCTGCACTGCAGTGGTAATTCACAGCTTTCCTATTAATAATGTAATGGGGGAAATACTGACTCCTAAAAGGAATTCATGCCTCTCTGACAGCTGGCCAGATTCTCACTGTTTTAGCAGGACCTTGGAGGGAGAGCAATTTTCACCCCTTGATTTCCTCTTTACATGGCTGCTGTGGTGCAAAAGGAGTGCTGTAGGAAATAAAAACCACATGTCTCATTCTTGACTGTTCCTGATTTTTCTCTCCAACGTTGTACCTGTGACTGCTGAACTGTTTGTCCTAATCCTCCTAAAACACTGCTATATGCTTCTTCTGCTCTTGCACAGCAGAAGCTGAGACCAATTTCGAGGGAATTGAGAGCAAGTTTTCCTTACGGACGCCTGCAGAGCCCGATGAGGATGTCTGCTACCTGGTTCCTGGGCAGGTGGACAGCCTGGCACGGTGCAACTTCAACCATACCAGTAAAACCTTTGTAGTGATCCATGGGTGGACGGTAAGAAGAAAGGGGAGGAGTCTACCTTTTAACCATGCTCTTGATAAACTGTACTACATATGTCAGCTGAGGTGTCTATACACCACAGATAATGTTAAGATATCTCTTTTTTTATTAAAAATCTCCACAGGTGACAGGAATGTATGAAAGTTGGGTCCCGAAGCTGGTGGATGCTCTGTACAAGAGGGAACCCGATTCAAACGTCATTGTGGTGGACTGGCTAATTCGAGCTCAGCAGCACTACCCAGTGTCTGCTGCATACACTAAGCTGGTGGGAAAGGATGTTGCTATGTTTATTGACTGGATGGAGGTAAGGCATGTAGTCACATGTCTGGCACTGTACATAATGTCCTAGGAGGCACAACAGCAATGATGCAGCTGTGTTAATCATCTCCTCTTGGGTAGATGGAGTTAAGCTGTTGCAGACAGTACTTTTGCTGGACTGGTAAAATCCCAGCTTTAATTTAATAGTTATCTCTTGCACAAGGAGGTCTTTTATAGTGTGTACCAGAAACTTCACCTTATGGTTTGTGGAGCCCTGTGGGTCCACAGTATTTCTGAAAGAAATACATACAGCAGCCAGCCCCTGGGAAAGAGAGGTCTGCCCTGCCTTTGTGAAATACTTAGGAGATCCAGAAGCTGGTGGGGAGCGGGGTGGCTGAAAACCTCTGGTATAATACACAGCCCTGTGTTCTGTCCTTCATTCTGCATTCCTCTCTGCTTAGATTTTTCCCTTAAGTTAGCTAACTCAAGCGACCTAGTATGGCACAAAATTATATTAATTGTATTCAGTGTTTCTTCTGTTATTCATGGCATGAAGAGAAATCCCAGTGTTTGCAAAACACTTTGCCTTCTGTCCTCTGATATTTTCCCATTTGACCTCAAACTTTAAACACATGTGTCTCTTCTGCAGGAGCAATTCAATTATCCTCTCAACAATGTCCACTTGCTGGGGTACAGTCTAGGTGCTCATGCCGCTGGGATTGCTGGGAGCCTGACCAAGAAGAAGGTGAACAGAATTACCGGTAAGAAAACCTGTGGTTGTAGAGTGGAGTCCTGTCTCTTCCATGCTCAAATACTATGTTCCTCTGGAAATAGCCAGAATATTTGTTGCTTGTTGGCAGTACTTGGGTTATGTGTTCATTCTTCATCGAATCAGCAGGGCTTATGTTTCTGTAGCAGAACTGGAAAAGCTTAAGAAAAGAACAACCAAAGGTGGTAGGTGAGAAACTTTGGTCTGCTTCTGCACAAGAAATGAGTGAGTAGGCAGGGATTCATTGACTGTGAAAAGAGGCTAGTTGTGGGGGATGTGATTGAGATTGGCCAAATCTGTGGCTTGAAGAAGGTCACAATATCTCTTATGGCACAAGAGCTTCAGGTGGTTGTCTTCATCCAGGTGATCATCCCTTGCAGCTTGGTGGGAGCCATCCAAAAAGAATGGGAGGTAGTTCTTCTGCAGTAGGTGTGGTACCTGCAGAGCTCTTTGCCATGGGATGCTGTGGATGCAAGAAGCTTATACAGGCTCAAAGGGAGGTTGGACAGATAATCAGGAGAGATCCACTGTGGGTTACTAAGAAAAAAAACCTAATCCTAACAGAGTCATGTAATATTTTAGGCTGGAAGTAATACTGGGAGAGTTTCAGGAACTGTTCCTAACCGTGCTTAAACGTCTGACTAGTGTGATCTTTGGAGGCAGAGAAGTGTGCTAGACAAGGCAGAGTGCATGGCCACTCTGGGGCTGGTTTACAGCCCGGCACCTGGGGAGCTGCGCTGCTAGCACTGATCTTGGTGACAAAGGAAATGCCAACATCAGCAAATGAGGCGAAGAAAATTGCTCATCTGTGGTGTCTTCACTGCTGAGAGCTTGGGAGCGGCATTCCAATGGGAGCCTAGTTCCCTTCTTCCTGGCACCCTCTGCCCTCTCAGCTGAGCCTGGCTGTGATCCCAGATGCACAAGGATCTGCTGAGGGGTGGGATAGGCAGCAGTCACATCAGGAGGGGCTGACTTCTGAGAGGTGATGGGTTAAAATCATAAGGCCAAAGTACTAGTCCCTCTAACCTTCCTTTCTGTCAGCTGTGGCTTTGTTGGCTTCACAGAGGCTGCCAAGTCACTTAAATACCAGTAGCCGTCTTGTTATGCCCCCATGGTTGCCCTCCGTGCCCAGGCTGAACCTTTCCCTGGGAAAGCAGCATCACCTTTGGGGACAGGGAGCAATGGATTGTGGTCCCTGAAGTCCCTGCAGCAGGGGGGAGGCAGCTGGGTGAGGCTAACCAGGGGTGGGCAGCCCAGGTGCCTGTCCCAGCTGAGGGCTGCAGAAAAGACATGTCCCTTCAGCTCTGCCTTCAGCCATCTCTCAAGTGGTTGTCTGGATTCAAGAGATAGTACTTGTTCACCGGCAGAATGGTTCTGGGTGGTTTTGATGTCAGTGTTGCTGCAGCTTGACAGTTCACCATAACAATCTCCTTCCCCTTAGGCATGTAGACAGTGAAGCTCTCGTTTATGTTTCCCACTTGTTCCCTAGCAGGGAGTTAGCAGCAAGACATTTTCCACACTTCAAATAGATATTTTACAATTCTTCTGTTTCTTGACAAGAGAGGAGCACATTGAGAAAATATTTACTGGCTTGTTTCTTCCATCCACTAGAAATGCTACAGCTGTGAGGAAGTTATCTGGGCTTCTTTACATATATTTACATACACCTTATTTTTTAAGCAGTGACAACATTTCAAGGTAGTGCAGTTGATTCTCCTGTATACGCAAGTGCTACTTAAATGATCACACTGTAATGTCTGCAGTGACAACAGTACCATGTGCAATACTCCAGCCCAGTGTGGTAGCAGAGTTTGGCATTTGTTACCTCTGTCAATGTGTCTGGTAGACAATAATCTCAGTTTTTCTTTGTGGTTTGCCCCATAAAGGGCTGGATCCAGCTGGTCCTACCTTTGAGTATGCTGATGCCCTTACCCGCCTCTCTCCGGATGATGCTGACTTTGTGGATGTCCTGCACACCTACACTCGAGGCTCTCCAGACCGCAGCATTGGGATCCAGAAGCCTGTTGGACACATCGATATTTACCCTAATGGTGGAGGTTTCCAGCCAGGCTGCAACTTGGGAGAAGCACTCCGTCTGATTGCTGAAAAAGGCTTTGGAGGTGAGGCTGCTCTGAAACAAACAGTGTAACATCCAAAGGGAGGTCTTCGATAGCCTGCAGGTTTCCTGCCAGCAAAGATCTCTGAGAAGCACAGGAGCTTGTTCTTTTAAGTGCTTTTAAAAGTTGCCCTGTAAAGCCCAGCTCTGGCATAGTGGATTGTGCCTGTTGACAGCATTACTTAGGGAATTTTACCATTCTGTGCATGTGTATATGTACATACAACATGCTTTCTTTCTCTCAAGATGTGGATCAGCTGGTGAAATGCTCTCATGAACGGTCCATCCACCTCTTCATTGACTCCCTCCTCTATGAAGAAAAGCCCAGCATGGCCTACCGATGCAACACAAAGGAGGCCTTTGAGAAGGGTCTCTGCCTGAGCTGCCGGAAGAACCGCTGCAACAATTTGGGTTACAAGGTCAACAGAGTGAGAACAAAGAGAAACACCAAAATGTACTTGAAGACACGTGCTCAGATGCCCTATAAAGGTAGGTTCTGTTTGCCTAGTGGTGAGCAAGACTGGTACTCTTGCTCAGCTGTGTGCCCGGGTGGGTGTGTGCTGCAGACAACATTGCTGCTTTGGTACCTGTGGTGAGCAGGGGTGAAGCTTGCCTGCAGTTTGCTGTTATGCATGAGCTAAAGTGCAGTATCAGAAAAAGTGTCATACCTAAGGTGTGAAGGTGGGGGGGTAGAACACAAAATGGAAGGTATTTTTGTAACAAGTTTCTAAGTGCCAAAATTGAGAGTATTTACTCTGTGGCCTGGTGACTTGGAATAACTGAGTCTTCCAAACTTTTTCGGTATTTCTCATCCAAATGAATTTGTCCTACTGCTGGGAAAATGATTGGCAGAGCTCAGCCTGATAAGCAACCTCTTTAAAGATGTGCAACCATCAGACTTGTGCCATGTTTTAGTGCCTTTGCCAGAGGAGCGCTAGCCCTTGTTAAAATATCACAGCTCTCCTTAATTCCCATTGCCACAGTGGTAGGTCTGAGAAGGATGCTGCCAGAAAGAACTGGAAAGTTTTCAGCTAGGGAAGTAGCTTCTGAGTTGAATTTTACTACCTTATTTTTTTTTCTTCTCTCGTTTTGTCTGTGCCACATGGTATGCTCATTGTGTGCATTGTCTGATGGCCCAGCAATCGGGGGGCACATTCCTGCAGTGTTAGAACAGCTGCAAGACCAGTGTTTTGTTGGCATTTGGTGCTTAATCTGCAGTGTCAGTTGGTTGAATTTTTTTCAACAAGGCTCCTGTATCAGGAGGGCACAGCTCACTTGTTTCAAACAAGTCAAGGATGGCAAGCCTTAAACATTTGTAACAGGCTCGAAGGCGATACTGCAGACTCTGGGGTTATTATAGCAGCAGTCAAATGCAGAATTCAGTTGCAAGAACTGCAAAGGTGGTTTTGATACACTTGAATTCTAATCTTTACCTCCTCACAAAAGTAGTTCCCTGGATACCCTCAGGGAACTAAAATCCTCAGTTTAGTGATGTTGGCTTATTCCATTCTAGGATTTGCTGTGAGTTTTTGGGTGGTTTTGTCACAAGCAATCTCTTTGCAGGTTGAGTTTTTTCCTAATGGCCTTTTCTTTTTTGTTCTTCCAGTTTTTCATTACCAGGTCAAGATCCATTTCTTTGGAAAGACTAATACAACCAAGACAAACCAGCCATTCCTGATGTCTCTCTATGGCACTCTGGATGAGAGCGAGAACATCGCTTTCACACTGTGAGTAGCTACAGGAACGACTGCAATGTACTGTTGAGTCTGCCTAAATCTGTTAAAGCCTCAGCTGAAAAACTTAGTCTTGCTCCAGCTACAGAAATCTTACAGGGCCCCAGAATTTGCTCTTCCCCTTGATCTGCTGCTGAAGCTAATGATGATCTAAGCTCTGAAGGAGCTCTTCTTGATAAGAGCTCAGAAATATGGAAATCAAGTCTGACCTGGTGTGGCAGGTTTCTTGTTTTCTTCTCTCTTCTGTATCTTTATGCCATGTTCTAGCTATGTTAAAGCTCCTTAAAAGCAGACTGCAACCTGGAGTTAATTGTCTGATGGATCCCAAAGCCTCAGTACAGAATTTTGAGGGAGACATTTGCTTCCACAGCTCTGCGAATAAGCAGAAGTCTGTGCTTGTGTCCCTGCACCTGGACTGGCAGGGAATGGGGCTGGAAAGCACTGAAGTACATTTTCTCCTCCAAGGAACCTAAACTGTTCATGGCTGGTGCTTGTCTGGCTTCTGAGAGCCACCAGCACCCGAGAAGACACTCCTTGCATGGCAATCTGTCCCAAGGTTTTACCAGCCTTCCTGCAGAAAGCTTTTCCTTGTGCCTCTACCAAAGCTTAAGGTGTTTTTTCCCTTGTTCCATCCATCAGAACTATGGAGAAGGTTGCTTCCTTCTTTTCTGAAGTACATAAAGTCCTGGTTCTGTTTCCCCTTGATTTTCTTTACTTGTCCAATAG
>NW_009259178.1:84669-98606 GCF_000687185.1 Egretta garzetta | reverse complement strand
TCCTCAAACAAGACCTTCTCCTTCCTGATTTACACAGAAGTGGACATTGGTGACCTGCTAATGCTGAAGCTGCAATGGGAGAAAGACACCTTCTTCAGCTGGTCAGACTGGTGGACTCCTTTTACATTTGACATCCAGAGAGTCAGAGTGAAGTCAGGAGAAACTCAGAAAAAGTAATTTGTTCTGATTTTTATAAGCTATATTAGCTTCAACTGACAGTGTTTCCTGATCCCTGGTATCTCGCAGGGCGGGACAAAACATGGAAAGCAGTTACAGATGGGTGCAGCACTGATAATCAGGGCTCCAGTGGCACTAAACCAGCTTTTATGTTAGCCAAGTTCAGTTGTCTGCTTCCACTGGGATCTGCAATCTGTAGTTTTACTCCTGTATAGTTCATTTGCATACCACTCTCTCATGTGCCTCAGGTTAGTTGTAATGTGCAGGAGACTACCTCCATGAACCAGCATCTCTGATTGTATTTGCAGTTCATTTCCTTTCTCTTGCTGGACATTTGCACAGGTTTCTTTGTAGAGACCATACTTGGAAGGAGTTTTTTAGAAGTGCTTTGAGAAGTGTGTTTGCACAAGAAATCATTGCCTTGTTAAGCTGGATATTTGTAGGAGTTGGGGATACCTGAATGGTGGGTGAAGACTGGAACACATGACTGTGGCAGGACATAGCTACTGCATGAAACAGCGAAGCCTAAACAGAACTGCCTTGACGTGCATCTTTTGAAGTACTCGCTCACTAGACGTGAGATCTGTTGGCAGAAAATGGACCCAGAACAAAGTATGCATGTCATATGTACAGTATTGTGAATAATATGTTCCTCCTTTGAATAAACAAGGCAGTCACTTTATCAAAGAACAGTTATCAGAGCTGAACAAATATAGGGCTGGGGAAAGTACTGATAAATAGAAAAGCAACTGCTCATGTTTGCTGGAATTGGCAACCTACTTTGTTTGCAAACATTTGAGGGAGTAAGGCTTTCTTACTCACTCACTGGACAAAAAAGTCACACAAGGATTGGTGTAAATAAATATCCAAGGGACCTTGAGAGAGAGCTTCTGCTGTCCTAGCCACAAGAAGATTTTTATGCAAAGAACCAGTGAAAGTTATGGCTACAGTTTGAGGTCCATGCACAATGCATTTATCAGTTTTTCTTGCACAGTGTTTCTTCTTGTTACAGAATTTTCTTTAAAAAATAATTTTCTCACAGGATTGAAGAGTAGTGGTGCCCCACATGGCAAAGTACAAAGACGGCTTCCAAGGACCAGTCCTGTTTCTATGGTTAAAAAGAGATGTTTGTCTGAGTCATGTGACCGTCCAATATTTATTCCACAGGGTGGTGTTCTGTTCTCGAGATGGCACCTCACATCTCAGTAAGGGAGAAGAGGCAGCAATATTTGTGAAGTGCTTGGAGCAGCCTGTCAACAGGAAGAGAGGAGGGTATGAGTGATCACTATTGGTTTTGGGTTGGGGGGGAAACTTGTGTGGTAGCAGGAGGATCTAATAAAACTTCCTGATTTAGTTGACTTTTGCACTAGTCTCCTTGAGGCTTCAGGTGCATCACAACTCAGACGAACCTGAGGCTTGGTTACAGCAGCTTTGGAGCTTAAAACACCCCAGTTTGGTTCTCTGCTAGCCATCTCCCTGTGTGGTTGTTAGCACATCTGAAAAGCAAGTCAGCTACCTTGCACATTCACATGGTGGCCAAGTATAAATGGCTGTTAGAGAGGACTTACAGGCAAGATGCTAACAGAAAGAAGAACACATGTATCTGTCTAAAGATGCCCTACACTTACCCTTAACTGAAGAACGTCCAAACATGCATACTGAGTCAGTCCAGAGCCCTCTCTCCTCACTGGCCAGCAGCAGATTTGGAGGCTAGCACAGAATCCGAGCAGGCATACACAGGTGCTCTCCCTGGCATGCTGCTTTCTGCTGGCAACTGCCAGGTGAGTGACTTCCTGAAACTTCCGTCTCTGATTTGGATCAGAAATTGGGTCTTTGTGTTTAATAGCCCTTGGTGCACTTTAGATTTTTTTGATCAATAATTTTTCTGACACAGAGTAAACTCATATGTGGGGCCAGATTTATTTGGACTTTATCCACTAAAGTTTGAGCTGGAGAAGTGGTTATGTTTATTTTAGTGCAACTGCTGTGTGTGGAAGGTCTCATGGGGACACTTCCAGACTGAGATCTAGTTATGCATAAAAAGGCCTGTGTGCTGACCTTTACTCCAGGGCAATGACCCAGAGAGGCCTTGAGAGCTCTGTGTGTGTATCTGATGTGTAAAATAAAGCAGCAGCCAGGAAAAGCCCAAGCACATAATTTTCCTGTTAAGTAGGGTTTTTTTAATCTTAAGTCTCAAAAATAAGACAAAAGGGAACAAGTATCTTAAATCTTCCTCTTTACCTTATTTGTCTCTTTCTTTTCCCCCCACAGTGCCAAGAAAGCCGCTAAAGAAAATTCTGCTCATGAATCTGCTTAAGTGACAAGAATGAAGATTTTTCCATGCTGGGGAGGAGGAAAGTCTGTTCATCCCCATTCAGAACCAAATATATAGAAATATTTATCTGCTGCTGGCTTTTTGCCTGCTATTCTTAGCTATCTTAGGAGACTTCTTGTAAGAAAGTCTCAGCATACAAAGTTACTAACCATAAAAATACATTATCCAAATAGCTAAAAACAAAAAGAAACCCACAAAACAATTTGCCAAAGGCTTGAGTGCTGGGAAGAAATAAGTAATTTTGCTTAATCATGGTGCCATGTGACAAGGTTTCTTGGTATTAAATCCTCTTTAGCATTTTTCTAGTATTTATTGAAAAAAAGAAAAGCCCTGTACCTGGCTTTTCTTTCTTTTCAGGAGTCTTCTGAAACTGGACAGGTTTTTTCCTGGCTTGGCTAACTGAATTTTCAGACAGTTCAGTGGCTAGAATTCATTGTCTTCAAGTGTGTGTTTAGCAAATGAGTAGGTTTTCTCATCTGAAAATACACCTTTCGCTGTGTGTGCTACTAAAAGGTGTCAGGGACTGACTTAATATGGGGATGAATTTTCTAGTTTGTGGTTATGAGTGTGTTTTACTGGGGGTAGATGCCAGTGCTGCTTAGTGATAGGTATGATCTTGTTAGGCTATATACTTCTGTGCAGTTTACCCTGGAACAAATAGCAGTTGTAGGAGAAGACAGCAATAATAGTGTCCTGTGCAGACATTCAACTTTCATCCGTGCTTTCATTCCTCGGAAAGGAAACCATCTAGACTCCAACACTGTGCGAATAAGGAACTGCAAAGGAATTGAGCTACCAGAAAATGCAGGAAACAAATTTCACCACCACTTGCTTGCATTCCTTATGCCAAAACTGTGACAATTTCTCTGCTCCCTGACACCAAATGTCAGTCATGCAGCTGAGTGGCTGCTGTATGCAGTCTTCAGTGCAATTCAACCTGCTTGACAGGTGACAAGCATGCTTATGCTTCCCTGTACTGGAATTGTCACTGCCAGTGCCCCACCTTGGTTTGTTGCTTGGCTGTGATACGGTGCAAGATCCTAGGAGCTGCTGTTTGGTATTCTGACATGAGGAGGAATTCAGCAAGGAGCAGGAGCTGTGGCAGTTAAAAGGAGCCTGATTGTGTGATGCACAAGAACGAATGCTGTGAAAAACACTTGAATTAGACATGCTGCAGGTTGCCAAAAATAGGTATATTGAAGGCATTCTGCTTCCCCTTTTTTAAGTGACACATTTTTTCTAGTGCTCTGAAAGGGTCAGTAGCACTCTTAACTTTCTAGAAGATAAAATACTGGGGAGGCAGAAGGGTTTGAAGGTAGACACTTGGAGAAGTGTAATGTGAGCTATTGATGCTGGTTTTTGTAGTCTTCCTGCATGTGCAAGACAGTGTGTGGGTGGTGATTTCTGCAATATCATCCCGTTTTGAAAGCAAAACCAACATGTATGTGTTTGTGTGCAGTTTGTTTTTTTTCTAGCTGTGGCTGCTAGTATATTTGGGGATAAAAGTCTTAAACAGTGCAATATGTTGGAATATTAATAACTCTGAAATTGCTCACATTTGATTTCCTAACCCTGAAACTACAGCAGAGATGTGATGAGTCACTGAGGGTGGGGTTGACTATTGAGCCACTGCATTTGAGACCTCTCAAAATAAATATA
Organism: Egretta garzetta; assembly: GCF_000687185.1. Taxonomy (NCBI): domain Eukaryota; kingdom Metazoa; phylum Chordata; class Aves; order Pelecaniformes; family Ardeidae; genus Egretta; species Egretta garzetta. The sequence goes on along the minus strand of NW_009259178.1, from coordinate 94,435 downwards.
ATGATTTATTCCCTATAGACTTCACATTTTTTTTTGAAATTTTCTCTTTAAGTTCTTTGGAAATAAAGTGCCTTAACAGGTGTGCTCTTAATGCAGGATCAAATACAAACACATACAGAACTTGGATGCAAATAGTGAAGGTTCTTGTACATGAGGACACATGATTTGGCTTTGGATGTTATTTATTAGCTGTAAATAAGATATTTATGTATGTAAAGGTAGTTTGTATATATTGCTAAAGTTGCTGACAGTCTCTACATTAATACAGTTGTGTGGTACTAATCCTGTATATAGCTTTCAGAGAGATTTTTATCAACAAACCACTTAAATTGCATTATTTTCTCTGTGGTTAATACACTTTTTTTTAAAAAGAAAGCTCCTCTGTTTTGTACAGAATGGAAACCTATGGTTCTAATAAAATTCTCAAACTGATGCCAAAGTCACTAGTTTCCTTTTGATGAAATAATCTGCTGTGTATCTTTTATGTGAAGGCAACGCCTTTTACTTGGAATCTGGGGTGAAAAGATGGGGTAAGACTTTTTTTTAAAGCAATGTGTGGGGTTTTTTCCCTTTCCTTTTGAGAAGTGCAAAAATCACGTATCAAGACATTGCTATGTGCCAGCAACTCTCTCCATCATGAAAGAAGTTATCTGGTCACCTGCAGTTTGTGGTTTTCCAGTTTCATGCCCTTTAACAGCCCTTCAAAAGGCTCTTTTGGTTTTTTTTTTTGGCACATGTCCCAGCTATGCTTCTGCTCCTTGCTCTACCAAAATAGTGATGTTCTGACCCTGTGGGTACAGCAGGCAAGCACCACTCCCCTACATCACTACTGCTTAAGGGAGTAACAGTGGAAAAAAATCACTTTGACCCACATGTTGTGAGCACAGTTGAGCTTGACAGGGGTTGTCACCAGCACAGTTTGCTCTGTGTGATTGAAGGCAAGGCTCGACCAAAGACCTGAGAAGGGGAGTGCCGGAATTAAGGTGAGTTGTAGTGACATGTGTTGGGGGCAATAGTAGGAGTATTTAGAACAGCTCTGATTTGGCTTGGGAGACTGCTTCCAATGCTCTTACTCAGTCAAAGAGACGGTTCTGACAGGAGCAGAGCTTCACTGTTCATGAAGGCAGAGGGGCGGTGTGCAATGGAAAATGGATAGGTGCAAAGGATGAAAGAAGGAATGGGGCTAGGGCATACCCTGGGGTGTATGAATGGGTGAGGGAAGACAGGGAAGGAACTCAATATGCAGAGGGGGAATGCACGGAGATGCTGGCAGCAGCTGCTCTGAGGATGCTGCTGCTTTCCCTGTGTCAGTGGCTGGGTTGTGGGACTGGAAGACTGCCTGCAGCTGTATGAGGCAAGGCCTGTGGCCACATCTCCTGAAAGCACCACGATAAGCACCATTGTCTTTTAAAGCCACAGCAACCTCACTACACTAAACACATTATTAGGTAAAGCAGAGAAATAAGGTTTTAGTTCAGGGACAAGAACCCAGGTCTCCCCTGTGAGCCTTCAGAGCCATCCCTGGCCCCATTACTCTTCCATTGTGCTCTGCAATGCCCAGCCACATCAGGAAAGGTGATGATCCTTGCTCACCCTGCCGACTGTCTCTGGAGGGGGCTGTGGAGGGGATGGACTGTCCTATGGCTAACCAATGGCTCAAACAGGCAGAATGAGCCATTCTTGGCTGGAAACAAAGGGCGAAGAAAAGCATTCCAGCCAATGTACCTGCAGGGTGAGGAAGTCCTGACTCCAGTACCTAGTGCCTGGATTTTATTCCTGCATATTTCATTCTGAGAAATTTTTGGAACCAGCAATGAATGTGCTGTCTGTAGGTGTCTCCATACTCAATTAGCAGTTTGGTAGTTAGCTGATTTGACTCCCCTGCTGTGGCACCTGGTTTCATATCAGGGGGCACATGCTTTAAAAATTAGATTGCAGGGGGCAAGAATAATAGCTTATCTGAAATCCAAGATTTGTTCCTCTGTAAAAGCTGAAAAAGTACTCAATTAATTCAGCAGTGAGAAACCTATTCCTCTTTCCACGTCTGTAAAGCGGGTGGTTGATTTCCACAAGCTTTGGAATCATGAAGGCCTGTATAAATCCCACATCTTTGTATAACAACACTTTTCTTTCCTTCACAAACTGTGATGACTAGCTATGGAAAATGCTTTTTCTCCCTTCAGCTATAGCTGTGTGTTTGCTTTTTTCTGTGTGTTGTGAACAAAATGTCAGAAGCTTGCTGCTTTGGATGAGCAAGACATTGCATGTGTGTTGTTTCTAAAGCTGGTCAAAACCAGATATTGAAAACAAATTTTCAATAAAAGGGAAGAATTAAAGTAGCTGTAGTATTTTCCTTTTTGTTTACAGCTGCCAGCGCAGGGCTGTCCATATTCTGACTCTGTCAATCCAAACACAGCAATATTGAAATCCTCAGGTCCGAGAGGACCAATCCAACTGCCACCAAGCCATCATTCAGGAAAGAAATTTCCAGCTTCTCTTGCTGCCTCTTTCCAGAAAAGTCTTCTAGTCAAATGTCTTTTGTAGCAGGTCTGGAATGTCAGCAGTTTACACATGCACCAATAAAGGGATTAGCATTCTCCAGTGACTGAAGAAGAACAAGGAAATGAGAAGAGGAAGGGAAGGGAACCGTTTGGCAGAACATCCTATGTAGAGCTTGCCTCAACAATGCCTTTATATCCGTGTGTGGTGCTATCTCTGCTCAGCAATGCTCAGGGTGCTTCCCTAAATCGTTTCAAGTTAGCTCAGCCAGAACAATGCATTCGCATCAGAAAAGCAGATGCTGAACAGGGACTGCTGTGGGTGTAGCAGGTGCTAGTGTGTGGGTGCAGTGTGTGTCCAGTGATGTAATCTCCCAACCATTCATGTCAGATAAACGCTGTGTTCTTCATTGTAGGCCTTTCCTGTGGGAAGTAACCTGATATCGTTACTCTCGCTTCTCACCAATGACTCTGGAGAGTCTCTGTTACTGTTCATCACCCCACCACGTTGAACCACTGGGTGAGCCCTGAGACAGCCTGGCTGGCTATGTGTCTGTCCTCAAAAGCGCCAGGAAGTGAGGACACGTCTCGCATTGCTCCACCTACCAAAGGCTTTTTCACCCACAATTAGCTGTAAACCTGGAATCTTCTAACTAATGAAACAAGGACACTCCCAAACAGAGACGACTACCAGTGCCAGCTTTGCTTCTTCGTATGCACAGGCGCTCCACGGAAATTCGGAGCAGTAGGAACAGATTCCCATGCTAGAACAGGTTGAAAGGATGCTGAGAATAGCCACACTTTTTCAAAAGAAGCATTAAAATAAGACTGCAAAAAGGTTTCCTTGCCAGGTCTTCAGGCTTTGGTGAGGTCCTTACTTCCCTCCTGTGGCATGCTGCATTCAGGAGCTTTTGAGGTTTCCTCCCACAGCCTGGGGGGTTTGCTGCTGCACCAGGGTCCCTTAACCCTTGGGATTAAAAACCTTGCCCATGGCTGACTCTGGGTGTGAGGAGAGGGCTACCAGGCTTGTGGTCCTGGTGAAAAGGCCAACTCCGCCCTCACAGTGTGGGGCCTAATCCAAACCCCACTAAGGGTGGGAAAAGTCTTTTTGTTGATAATGTGGGCTCTTGAGTGCTTTCCTAACACCTGAATGATACCCCAGGCTTCAAATGAAAGCACAGCTCAAGCTTTCTTGCCTTTGCTCCCCTTATGCATCATTACAAATTAAGTGCATACAATATCAGGCCATGGTCTGCTCAGGCAATAGGTTAAATACCAGCTCTGGATGACTTCTCACAAATATTCTCAAGATCTCTTGGCCTTTACAGACACGCTTATCTACGGGATGCCAGAACAAACAGCATAATTGCAGTGATGTAAATAGCACCCAATTAAAATTAAAAAAAAGAAAAAGAGAGAGAGAAAGTCATGGTACATAATACTTTATTTAACATCTAGAGGCTCCTATAGAAGGGTATGATACTAAGACAATACTGAGCAATCCCCACTGTTTGCCTTGGCCTTCCTGCTGGCAGGCCAGACGTTCCCATGGGCAATGGGAACCATCTCAGGGATGCTCTCATGTAACTCCAGCTCACTGCTCTGTATGGCATGCTACACCCATGCCTCAGGTGGTGTGCCCCTTCCAGACCCTTTCTGGGTCTTACTCTGAAGTCAGATGTGGTCACACTGATTCTTGAATGCCAGCATTGCAAAATGGGAAATAGTATAGCTGGAGCTGGTGGTTTCTGGATCTCTAGCAGGGAGGTTCAACAGCCAGGAGGCTTGATAGAAGTCTAAATTTTGGAACATTATGTTACATGTCAACATCAATTTTGAGAAAAATCAAAGCAAAACCAAACCAAAACAAAAAAAGCAGAAAGAAAGAGCAGAAATGTCTGAGAAAAGAGGGAAGAGGAGGTCTTTGGTGTTGCAGCAGGTTGTACAGTACTGTACTGTAATGTACAGTGCAATCAGCCATACCAAAACTAGCACAGTAAAGCTGTTAAGCATTCTTTTGATTTTAAATACATGTTCTCCTGACATCAAGAAAATGGAAGTGTGCACCTGAGGCTAGATGTACACTTAAGTGCTTTACACTGTGTTGATATCTATTAAAATAAGTTCAGTCCATAAGAAACCAATCCTAAAGGAATGTGTATAAAGACCCATTACAGAAAGATCACCCAGACTACGGAATGAAGAACAAGATATAAGTAAAGGTTAAAAAGCAGAAGCACATATTCAGCAAGAAAAATAAATTAAGAGGAAGAGGAAAAGCAAGGAAGAAGAGCTCTGCCTTAGCAAATTATTCCACCCAGAACACCCACCCACGTATTCTTGAATGTAATTGAGCTATTATTTATATATGACTAATTTCCCCCCCTTTTTAATGTATTTATAACCCAGATACAAAATTAAGCCTAATTTTCTTGTTTATCTTGGCAAAATTTTGCCCTTTGTTTGCAAAGTTTTTTGGTACAAGGGTAAAAAGTAGATCTTAATCTCTCTGATTTTATTTCCCAGGCCTTAGACAGGAGACACAGACCAGGCTCAGTGCAACAGAGAGACTGCCTCCAATATCATTCTTCTCTTAATGTCCTGAGCACAGAGCAGTGATGGAGTAAGCAAATGCCTACATAACAGCCGATTCAAGAAATGGAAGATGCTTGCTTTTTTCTTTTTTTCTTTTTTATTTATAGAGCTGTGTTCATGTGCCTTGCTGTAGTTCTTTGTTTTTCTTTTAACAACAGTGAATTTAAAGACCCAGGGGAGAAATCAGGGAAATGCCGGGGAACATTCTTTTGACAGTAGCTTTACTACCTCACTTTATGCATGTAGATTTAAATTTGGATTATAAAAGCAATGGCATTTTTGTGGCTGGATGTTTTTTAATGGAAAGCTTAAAGCACCCGATCGCATGCAAAATTGGGTGTCATTTTTCCCCCTCTGCATTTGAAAACATCATTTTGAATTTGCATGGGAGATATCAGAAGAGGGCAAGAGGGCAAACCTTCTATACAGGGTTTAATTGGGGTTTTTTGTCAGTGTTCAACCAGCCCTCTCTGAGATATTTCAGTTACTCAGTGCTACCATTTCTGAGTGCCTGCTTTCTGACCGTCACTTCATTTTTTTTCAGCCATTCTCTGACAGGGTCCCCATGATGGCACCCTGTTAGCTGTCAAGGTAGTGGTCCCATTGCCCTCAAGACTTCCTTGGGCATCTTAGTAGTATTGATAACTGCAGTTACATGGGGACATTTTTTTTCAGACAAAGTGTAATTGAGATGGCAAAGAGCTCTGAAAAGTAGCTTGTAACTAACCACAGAGGAGAACTTTTATTTCCTTACCAAGCTTGGACCAGATGCTTGGACATCTTTATGTAGGTGTGACTAAGCCTCCATGACCTTCTCCCCAAACTTATACTAGCTTGCTGCTAAATCCTGTTTTCCATTTCTCCTTTCATTTCTTTTTTGACCAAGTTTGCAGAATTTGGCATCCTTCCCCCTGCCAACACCCCTGCACTCCTTGTCCCTGTCACATGGCCTCACAGGAACCTGGTGAATTTCTGTGTTACTCTTTGCAAGACTATTTCTCCTCCAGCCAGCTAGGAGATGAGCATGCATCATCAGCTACTTCTCTAAGGACCCTGGAACACTTTTTTGCCTTTTCTATCAGGTTCCCTTTAACCCCAGATTTTGGTCTAAAAGCCACCACAGATAGCAGAGAGAAAGGCACCAAATTGAGATAATAAGATAGGAGTTTCCAAGTCCTCCATGAGTTGATCAACTAACATACTGGAATAAGAGGACCTGCCTGTGAAGCCATCTTCTGTCAATTGCACTGCAGGTTCATTTAAAGCAATAGCAGTACTATTCTATTTGGACTTCCCTTTGTGTAACTTGATGGCATCTTGAGGACTCTGGATCCATATCCCGTAGACAATATCCTCTTCACTCCACGTCCTGTTTTCTGTAGAATTCATTGCTGATGTTCTTAAGCAGGAACACATTTCTCCATACAAGATCTTGTATGTGTGTTGCTGGGAGGATTAACTTTTACATGCTAGTCTAGTGTTAGTCAAGATAAAACCCACATGTATATTTTATATAGTTGAGTTTGATTTCTATATTTAATGTTTCTAGAGACAAGACAAAGAATATTAAATCCTTGAAGAAGAACACTTTCATCATTGAATTAAGTAGCACACTCTGTACTGGACTGAAGAAAAGGCTGTCCAAGGAGTAAACATTGCATAAAGTTCACGCCTCTCCTACTACTGTGCCAGAATAGACTTTCCTACATTATGTGAACTGAAGGTAAGTGGAAATAAAGTCAGCTGTTTGTGGAAGAGGTGGTTGAAGATTTGGAACAGGGATCTGATGAATCCCCATAGCTATATTAAAAACAGTTTTATTGCAGGAGAAGAGGATTAATTGTCTGCTCCCTACAGGTCAAGCTTGGTCAGTGGTACATTTGAGCCTAATGTAACTCCAGTAATCAGTCCCCTGAACTTTTTTCCTATGACACAAGTCCTTTCTACACCAATACATTTTAACTTCATAAGAATCAATACAACCAAGTAGTGAAGGTCTGTTGCCTTAAAGCAGGGGGCAGTAAGACCCTTTACTCCTATCTCTTGATAAATGCATCACGTGAGCAGGTGAAACATCTTGACCTGTGGGAACACCTAAGTCAATTTTGTAGCACTCAAGATGGGGATTTCAAGTACTGCTACTTTGGGGGAAGTGTTGCACAGCTCTCTGCTCTGAGGAACACCATCTGCAATGTGACAGTAGCTGTGCCAGAAAACAGACAGTGGATGGATGCAAACCTTAGAGAAGAATTGTCTGAATCTAGGACCAAGAGTAAACCACATATTTTCATTAAGGATTGACACAGGAGAACAGGTCACAAGGCAGCTTCTACCAACAATATTTCTGTTGCCTTTACCAAAACACTTTCATTGATTTGGTAACTTTGATTCCGCACCATCTTCTCCTGTAAGAGAAAGCCTGTCAATATTGCTGGCAACCTGCACAGACACATGAAGTGCTATAAAGAGAGGCCAGGCACACAGCTCTTTAGTAGAAGCCGGCTGGCAAGAAATATAGCTGTGTTCCTCCTGCCTCTGCTGGATTAACAACAGAGTACCAACCCAAGAATAACTTTTCCAGAAAGAAAGAAAGGTCCAGTGTAACACCCTGAGCAGCTGGAAGCAGCAAGGGTTGATGCAGAGGAGAAGACACTGATCAATATTCAGGCTTCAGCCATCGCTGTGTGAAAGACCAATGTAATGTAAGGAAGATCTTTGCTTTTTAACAATGCTGAGACAAATAAATTCACAAACGGAGGGGAGCATAAGTGAGTAAATACTGTATCATTCACTTGCAGTATTTATGGGGGGGTGGAAAAAGCTTTCCTAGTAACTCAGTACTCTGAAGACTGAGCACTGAAGATAAGCTAGTCACTGCTGTGCAGTGCTGGGATACCATGCATGCTCACCCTCCCATCCCTGTGAAGTTGTGGTAGTTAGCTAGCTGGGTCCTTTTTACTCAGTCACAGCACATCTGGGTCTGAGGTCTGCAACTTCTCACTGCATCCATTAGCAGACATGTTGTCTTGGATTGTTACTGACCACAGATCTTTGTCTTCACCCCAGGCAGAACAACCCATTTTCCTTAAAGGCATAGACAAAGTAACAGTAAACTCAGGAATCTCATCCTTTCCTCTCTTCTGTGTTCACAAATTACAATTGACAGACAGTGTTTCTAGGCTCAGAGGTTTTTCTTCTTTGACTGAAAAACACCTCACAATAAAGCTGGAGGTGAAAACTGCCTTTTACAGCACTGCCAAGTATGGTCCCAGGGATGTGCACAAAAGGGCAGCTTTGCAGGAGGGCCAGCGGTCTGGCATTGTACCCTCCCTGTCGATGTTTGAGGTGCTGCTGATATGAGAAGAATGGATTGCCAGTCTCCTTTGCTGGACTCGTCCATCAGATCTCTGCTCAATGTACTACAATGTACTATACAGTGTGTACATACATACACACCCATGTTTTAATTTCCTGCCAGCCCTGGCCAAAGAAAACTTCCAGCAGCTGTGCACAAGCTCTTCACATTGTATGGAGCAGCTAGTGGGTTGCTTCAGATATTCTGGGAGGTCTGCTGTGCCCTCTCAGTAAATGGTAGAATCAGGTGTACAGGTTTAGGATCCTTCACTACTGCTTGTATACTTTTCACAGGAAAAAAGGAGGCCCTGAACCTCGGGTATTTTCACAGAGCTGTGGGTAGGCTTCATGTCTCCCTCTGACCACATGTTGAAAATGACTCTTACACATTATCAGTTCCTGAGAGACTTGTTTGTCTCCCTCAGAGGCCCCACAGTGAGGAGATAAGTTGAGGAGAGGAGGAGAGGGCTCAGTTAGAAGGCGGGGGGGAATCTCGAAGGAAGGACCAAGAGCTGTCTGAGAGCCGTAAGAGGAGCTAAAGTGCCAGTTTATCTTTTTAACAGTGGTAGTGATGAGCTAGACCCCAACACTGTTCATGAAAACCACATCCTCTGCCAATGTGCCCTTCCCCTTCTGGTGTGAGTAGGCATGGAACGGGTAGCATCAGCAGGCAGAGAGGGGAACCACTTGCTTTGGAAGAGGAAGCAATCTGAAAACAATATAGACTAGGAAGAAATGGCATGCAAATGGCATGAGTGGGCAGTGAGAAGTTACTCACTGCATCCTTGTCACGTTATCCGCCTTCCCAAATATATTTTGTCCCCCGCCCCTGGGCTACAGATGAATGTTCAGGGGCACAGCTATTTCCAGTGCCTTCCTGACCTCCCTCTCCTTTGTGGTCACAATCTGACCCTCTTACATCTTCAGGCTGGCTGTTCCTTTTCTGCAGAAGCTTTCCCCAAATGAGGCACATGGGGGAAACCAGAGAGGAGTAAAGAGGAAGATACATAAATATATGCCAAAGAGCCCATGCCAGTCACTTCCACCATAGAAATGAAACCTTCCTTTGCTTCCAGGGGAAAGCAAGGCTTGAACTCTTGGAGATCAGCAGCCTCCAGTACTACCCCTCTCTAAAATCACTACATGTACATATATATGTATATATTTATACATGGATTATATAGATATTTGCATACTAACTCCTCTGAGCTCTTTTCCCTGCTTATCTTTTCACTTGGATAGCTGCTGCCTGACAGCCACCGTAAAGCAGCCCACCATGAGACTAACATGAGAAGGGAATTAAACACTGCCGATGCTTC
>NW_009259178.1:69101-84626 GCF_000687185.1 Egretta garzetta | reverse complement strand
CAAATTCTTGTAGAAACGTCAGGATGGCTATTTGCATGTGAATGCTGCTTGTGCAGGGGTGAACACAGGGTTTGGTGCCACGGGAAGATGCTAGGCTGTTTTGAACACTTTGCTTTAGCAGTAACATGTCGGAAAGATTTGCTTTGGCTATGGACAGAGACAGTCTGAAGAATAACCTTAGATGGAGCTTAAAGACTATTTGGGGTTTGTTTGTTTGTTTTTCCCCAAGACACTGCTGGTGAGCATTGGTTTGAAAAGGCATATTATTTCTTTTTTTTTTTTTGCCCGACTTTGTTATCTAGGCACTTGTGGGCCCACACCTTCCTACAGCTTGCCTATCCAGCAATCATTAATGAGTTTTATTCTCAGTAGAGTCTAGTTAAGAAATACAGAACAGAGATAGTGGGGTTGATTAAATGACTCACCTACAGAGACCATGGATGGTTCAGCAATTGAAAGCAGGTCTCCCAGTGCTCATAAAAATTCTTTCACCAGCCACTTTCCTGCCAGGTACTTTGAACATAATTAAGAATAGAAGAGAATTTTCCAGTCACCTCAGATCCAAGAGTGTTAAAAATTGGGAACAGAGTAAAAACATACAATGGCAAAAAACAGTGGTTCAAGACCACTTCCAAGAGCAAGTTGAGTCCTAGGAAGGAAAAGGGAACCAAGCAACTGACCAGCCCTTCTTTCCCATTTCTGATCCCCATTCACCCCATCATTTCCGGGAGCTGTCAGCATGACATCCTTTGGGTCTGAAAGGCTGAACCCTGCTGCGCTGAGGAGAGCATTTCTATAGTGCCTTGAGGTAATTTCCACATGAAATTTAGCTTAATGCTGGGACAGGTGCTTTGGCTTTCTCACTGTTAAGACAGTGGGTCATCTTCCCCTTTCTTCTCACTCTTTGCCCCACTGTTGCAAGCCAGTAACCCTGCAGTGAGACCTTGGACCACAGTGAGACTAGGTGGCCACAGGCATCCTTCAGGAAAGGATAGACCTGTGAGGGAGAGAAAGGGCTCTGCAAGTGCTTTATGCATGCCTCTGCACAGACCAGCATTCTGAGACATGCTGCTGCTACAAGAGGTACTCTTCTTATCTGGAAAATGTTTCAGGGCATCATCAAGAAAAGGGGCATTTGTTATTCTGATCCTACTTGATATATAACAATACACAAAATCCATTCTATGTGGCCAATAAACCTAGCAGGTTCACCCAAGCAGCAGCCTGGGATGTACCTGGTGTGCTGAGGAGACTTGTGGGAACGTTCCCTCCTCACACCTCCAACCCAGATGACAGCAATGTATCTATGATACAGCCAAAATCTCAAGGCAAAATAAAGGATGTGTTTCACAGAACATGTAGTTTAAAGGTGGGGCACCTTGAGACAAGAATTTTAGATGCCAAAAAATTATGTGGTTTAGAAGTGATCAGACATATTCATGGAAGAAAAGTCTACGAAGGGCTGTCATGTGCAGCAATACTGCATGTAGCAGTGGAAGTCCCTGGGCATCAGATGACTGGAGGATGGGAAAACATCTTGGAGAAACTTGGCTCCATTTGCTCTGCTCTGCAGGTGTTTGCTGTTAGCCACTGTCAGAGAAGGATTCCCAGCTGAAAAAAATAACCTGGTCCAGTGATTCTCATATATTCCAGCTGATAGTCCTACTTACCAGTTATTCACCTTCCAAATTACAGCAATTCTAGTAGACTTAAACAATGTTTATTTAAATGTCTTGTTCTTAGGGTGAACTTAAAGAGTTGGTTAAAACCAATTGTAAATGTATAAGGTTGTCTCTGCTCACTGGACTTAGGAAAGGGCTGGAGGTACACAAATAATATCTTTCATTTTCTTTTTGCCTTAAAAGAAATACAAAATATTTAGTAGAGGCAGTGAGGATTTCAGTTTATAAAGTGAAGGCCTCTGCATAAACTGAGAATTCTAGCACAGAACTAAAATTTTTGTATTGAACTGTACACCAACTCTATGCAGGTGCACAGTGTGTTAAATGATATCAACTATTGCTAAAATGTTTGTACTGAAGCCCAAGGTACACAGTCCTTGAGTGTTCATTTGTTAACGTGCTGAATGAGTTAGACTTTAAGCTAAGGCTTTGCAACAGGTCTTTGATGGTTTTCTCTATTTTTGCCTTACACTGCAGCTCAGTGTACCTAGACCCCCTGTGAGACCCACTCCGTCTCGCAGTGTAGGCGCAGCCCGAGTGTCTCAGTGGGTAAACGAGCATTAAAAGGATCCCAGATCCCAGGACACCGAGGTGACAGACAGAGGCTAATTAACAGTTTAGGGATGTCTTCACACTCAGTGGGTGTTGGTTTAATGGTTTCTCAGCTCATGAGAAAACATTTCCCATTTGTTCCATGCTGAGGGAATATTGCTCCTGAGGCAAAGATAACTTATTTCTGGAAGACTGAAATCATTATGTTCCAAAAGCTGTACATATAGACTGCTCCCCAGTGCCGAGTAACAGATGCTACCATAGGAAAGATGTCCCCTTCCCCTCTAGTCCCAGCAGGCAGAGGTGCCAGGCCCTGTGAAGGTGTAGGAAAAGTAAGGGATAATATTCAGGTACAGCAGCCACATGATAACCTGGGATTCGCAGGTCAGCGTTTTCCTATTTCCTTTTCTTTCCCCAGATTATTCTATGCTTTGGATTTCTTTCTCCCCTGTGCTAAACAAGGACGATGCTCTGATGATGGATGCGGTGTGGTGTCAGAGAAACAGAAGTTCTGAGAACATGACTTTCCCTCAGTCTGTGAGTTACACTGTGGGGTTGCCCACACAACAGAGTGATGGGACTTTCCACCTTTTGTTTCTCTCCTGAGTAGGCAAGGAGGACAGCCAGCCATGTCTGTGATTAGCAGCCCTCATTAAAGGACCATGAAGAGAGGTGGGCTGTGAACTTGAGGAGAGCACATCAGTGCAAGCACACGCAGGACTGGGAAGATCTCGCCAAACCAGAAGTGGCATGTATGACTGCTGCAAAACATGTACTTTACCATCCCACCTGCTTCTGCAAGGCTTTCCAGAGAAACTGCAATTGCAAAAAACCGAACCAGCTGCCCTCTGACATAGAGAAGCGAGTACGTGCGACTGCCTGTTTAGCAGTGTGTGTATTCAACTGCTCAGCTGGCTCAGTCCCTGTTTCACTCCTGGGCTCAAGCCCTCTCATCTATCACGTTGCACACATGTGACGTAGCTCCTGGCATCCCCTCAGGAAAGGTGGCTGTCGTGAGCACGGTTTAGTCTAAGCTGGCTGATGGGACCGAGTCATGCTGTATTGCACATACATGAGAGTCATTCACCTTTGTCTCAACAGGACTTGTGTACTCAAATCTCTCCTGCCCCCCTTCAAGGCACACATTGTTCAATGTACATACCTAGCAGCATGGCATTGGCATGGTGATCTGCAAAAAAGGGCCTCCTTGCTAGAGAAAAGTAATGACTGCCCCAGAACAAATAAAGTTAAAATAGCAAAGCAATTACTTATTATGTCCTGGGGATACAGGTCACAATATACAGTACGGATGAAACAATTCCACATGAAAAAGTACTGAGTCTATGCCAGTTAGGGATTGGTTTGGGGTTCTTGTCTTATCCTTGTTTGTAAAGGCAGCATGAACAGATCCAGCTTAAGGCAGAAAAAGGGAAGTAGTCAAAGCAGCTTCTTCCTGGACCAGCAAGTTTCTAATGTACCTCTGCTCTGTTAGTCCACTCCTGCTCCTTCAGGAGAGCGTACTCCTCTGGCATGCATCTGTTGTGACTTCTGTCAGAGCAATGGAGCAGAGCAGAAAAGTGCTGGGTTCAGCACTAAGAGAGAACTAACCACACTGTGGTACACACACCAATTCTTCAGGGGACCCATATAACAGAAACAAATGAGGCAGAAGTTGGGAATCAGGAGGCGGAAGAATTGAGTTTCTAGGCATGATATGAATGCCACTTAGTATAGCCCATACCCACTCCTTGATCACTCACTTTATCCAGCTGAAGGGTTCATGGAATCAGATTAGTTCCTGTGATTACTTTTGTTGTTACAGTTGAATCTATCACATACCTAGGCCCCTTGGCAGCACTAACATCAGGCAGTGCTCACATACAGCTGCCTACAAACAAGGAACGTGGATAGATTCTCTTTGATCTGTCATTTTTTTCTTGTCTGGCGACTATTTGTTTTGATGCCTTTCCCTCACGGGTAAATCAGAAATCCCTGCCCATAGCAAATCTTTGCTCACCTAGAAAATCTGAAAAGAACAAAAAGCTGGGGTTTTATTATTGCTCCTCTCTCTGTTCGAGCACACACAGGCCTTCTGCACTAGCTGACTTATCCAGACGGATGGGGGTGCTTCAGACTGCTCATAACTTCAATTATTCAAAACAGCGGGCATTGTTTCTTGGTGGATTTTGGAAGCAGTTCACACCAGAGGGCCAAGTTGGTGGACTGGAGAATTCTGCAAAATGCAGGTGAGATATGCAATGCCCACAGACTTGGCTATCCACTTTTCTCCATCTTCTTTATTATAATTTCCAGCTTGTTCCTGATGAGGGTGTTGACTCAAACCAAAGTTCTTCTATATACGTGGCTGTCCCTTTTCCCAGTAGTAAGCTAGTCAAAGGTTGCACCACTGGGTTTGCATCTGCACTCTGTCACGGCTTGTTCCCTATAAAGACATCTGTGGAGTGTAGGAAGGCTGGCACTGCACCAAAGCAACATGAACAGAAGTGGTGGTTTATTACTTTTCCATGTAAGGGCAATCAGAGAATCTGGCAGACTGATGCTGGTCTTCAGCAAAGGCACAGAACTGGAGAGGGGAGTGGGAAGAAGCCTGCCCTATTACCCAGTCTTTCCCCTGAGGTCCTGTGACAGAGCTGCACTCATCCACCGTGACCAGCTCAGCCCAAAACAGAGAAACCATGATATCCACCAAGACTGCTCTCCACACTCCTCTGAATGCAGAAGTCGTCCCTCCCACAGAGAAGTCCTCTTCTCTCTATTTGCCACCCATGGACCTCGAAATCTGCTTGGGCTTGAAAGTGACACTACTGAGTCAAGTAAGGGTTGGCTCCTACAATAGATGGGCTTGTGGGAATATTGGAGGATCCTCAGGGAAAATGGGCCTCAGCCTTTCCAGCTAAGAAGGTAGCTTAGTAGAGGGGTGGTGTGGGTTAGAAGTGTTCCCAGTACAGTTGCTGTTCTTCACACTTCTCCCCCATCCTCCTCCTGCCCTCCCAGGCAGTCTCTTGCATTAAACTGTCAGGACAAAGTTTTCTGTTATCTGATGCCAATACACAAATAGCAGAATTCAAGATTCATCTATCTTCTTGGAGACCTGAGGTAGCACACACAGCAGCAGGACTGGAGAAGATCTAAATCCTGCGCTCTGGGGGATACTTACCACTGTCCCTGCATGTCTCTTAGGGATCTAAATGCCAGGCCAGGCTAAGAAAGGACCCCTGGCGAAACTGGGAGTCATTGTCACCTGAAGACAACTACTGCTGTTTTTCAGCAAGTGGGATTCTGCCAGGTTTCATTCTGGCAAAAAAGGTTGTAGTGCTTCCCTCATCTTGGCCAGCCTGCAGCATTTACAGAGAAATGCATGGAGAAATTTAAAACACAGTAAGAGTTCCCTCTAGAGGAGTGAAGCAATAATGTATACATCTTTCCATGCTCTGCTAGAGCCAGGGCTCCATTTTCTTTACAGGTATTGGCTGGCAGTGGGATAAACACACTTATGAATTCCACTGCCCATGCACAAGCAATAAAACCAAAACAGTGCCAGCTACACAGCAAAAAGCCATCAGGGCCTTCCAAGGACTATCAAGGGCAAAAGAGAGAAAAAAATGGAGCTTCTAGCTTAATCTAGGCACAGTTTAACACAATTTTTGTCACTAGAAAGGAAGAAATCATTATTATTGCAAAACCTGTGAGAATCCCTCACAGTGATCGTGACCCCATTGTTCTAGATGTGTATCCCTCCCCTGCAGGGCTCAGCAGCTCAATAGGAGAGAGAAAAGGAAATCAAAGCACAGCAAAGGGATTAGGATGTGGTCAAGGTCACGCAGAAGGGCACTCACATGAACACGAACAGAACTTATTTGCATGGAGTCCTTGTGTCCCCAAGACTTGTTACTCACTCTTTTTTTTCATTAATATTGCTCTAGAGGAACTCAGTTTTAGAAATGCTTTTGTTCCATATTCTCTGAATATGCAAGATCTTTTTAAAGAAGTATGCAGCATTATGGAAAGGCTGCACAACTGTATAAGTAAGATTTAACTTTGTTTGCTCCTTTTACTTGGAACTCTGGTCACAGTAGGAACACTGTGGAGGCACATAGCCTAATGTGCCAGCTGTGAAGAATTAACATTTCTTGTCCTAGCAATAACTGTCCAGAAATCTCAATGGGAAAAGCCATGGGATTAAGTTGTCTAATTTCCAAACTAAACACATATGAAGGCAGAAGGGACCAGCTCACTTGCACTGGGAAAGAAGATGGGAAATGCCTAGCTGAGAAGAGAAGAGATATTCTCAGAAGGATTTTGTATTGCAACACACTGCTTTACACAGAACTCTTCAGGCTGGGCTCTTCAAAAGAGACCAGAGGAGACAGGCATACGGCTCCCACTTACGGTCTGAAACTTCCCACTGCAACAGGAACATGTTATGCTCTGGCCTTCTCCACAGATGGGCTTAAGCATCATGCCACCTTGCATTCACCTGATGTTTTTCATCCTAAGGGAATGAGGTTCCCTCAAAAACGTGTGTGAAGAATTGATGATGTCATTTTACATGTGAGGACAGAGAGACAAACAAAACAAATGCCTGCACAAGTAAGGGCCCCATGTCCAGGCCAAATCCCATGGAAGAGTAGCACACAGACATCCACAGCTAGCGATTGTGGGCAAACTCTGGCCCAGATACAAACTAAGTACATAAACCTACTCAGGGTAAAGGTCCAAAGTGAAAAAACTTAACCGCAGCAGGATACAGATCAAGTTCTGCTTATTTGTAACACATGCCCAGAAAGTGGTGGATAAGTGGAAAAAAAAGGAGACTTTACAGGAGAAATGGTAGCATCTTTTGGGTGTATTTTATAATACTGAATTATGGTATATCTGTCAGATATGCATACACACACACATACAGATCTATATATAAACTGCCTTCCACCCATATTTTTCATATATGCAATAACTCATAGAGGAAAGTGGCCTGAGGAACTTAAAGACATCTAGGGAAGAGAAGATGAAGAGGTTTGCATGATCCAAATGACCTTTCCAAGCATATGTGAAAGAACACTTAGATACTATTTCAAGGCAAGTAAAACAATAATAAACATGAAAGCCACAACAGTCTGTCTGCATGCTAGTTACTTTGTTAAACACAAAGGCCTCAAAAGGTCACTGTAGACTGGATGTCTCTTACTTGTTGTGGCTTTGAGAGTTAAGTTGAGATAAATAATCTGCACAAATTAAGACAAGATGTTAAAGTCATATGCCAGATCCTGCCCCATCTAGACAGGTTTTGTAGCACAGTTTCGTGAAACAATTCACCGCAAGAAAGTGGAATATGAGGCAAGTGATAAAAAGAGACCTCAGAAAGCAGCCTAAGGACCATCCCAATGTTTCAAGAGACTGAGCATCAGTTTCCTAGATTGTCTCTGTGACCTTGGACAAATCATTTGAATAGTCTGTGCCTTCACATCTTCAGCTGTAAGATTAGTGTTTTAATACTCATCCCACCAGACTACTTGTGTGCTTCTCAGATCCAAAGTTGAGGCCATGTAAATTCAAAACACAGAAAAAACCACAGAAATTGTAAATTTTATGAAAAGTGCCTTATAAATGATAACATTGAGCAGGCTCCTACAGTTGATGTAGTTCCATGCAGTGGTGGAACAGGATTGTAACGATTTTTATCTGCTGCTCCATACAATCCTGTTAATCCTGTTTAAGATGTTTGGAACCCGGTGTCGTGGTTTGAGTCAGGACAGACTAAGCACACATGTTAATTACTACACCATAACTGGATCCATGAGAATGAGTTTGGGTGTTTCTGTGAAACAGTAACTAATAATACAAAGAACACTACAAAGCCAGATAAAAGCAGTTATCTCTACTTCACCTTTCTGCGTAGACAAGAGCGGAGCTCTCAGCAGACAGGAGGGGCAGAGTGCTGAATGCAGTGGCTCTGGCCATAAAAGCTCGGTCCCAGGCATCTCTGGAGATCCTCCATGGCCAGATATCCTCCACAGCAGAGTCATGCCATCCTCCTTCTCTGGTGGAGGTGAGGAATCTCCAATGAGATTGACGAGAAGGAGAGCATCTTCCAGGCTGTCGGATCTTTCCTGGCCTGTGGACCTCTGTCAGCTATTGCTGGATTATGGGTGTCGTGACTCATGGAGCAAATATCCATGTATGAGTTCAGCTGTGATATTTTTTGCCAATGACTCCTTTTTTTTTTTTTTTAACACCTGCCTAATTGTGCTTTATCTAAGCTGTGTTACATTCCTAACAACTACATAGCAACATGCTGAAGGTCAGACTATGAGCCTCTGATATTGGTCTAACCACTCCGTAGGCTCTGTAGGTCAAGACACTAGGCCAAGCTAATATAAAATTAGAGCCAGATTTGTAAAAGGGTATTTGGTACAAACGCAAAAGCTCTTTTTCACACATTTTGCTAATGCTGAATGATGTCATACTGTCATTGTGCACATCAAAGAAATCACTCTGACAAAAACATGCTCTGCATTTACAACATCAGGATGTTGCTACAAAACTCTACTACTGCAGCACTGTCCTATCCGTATTAAGAAAAATCTGTTTAATTATGTGAAAGAAACAATACCAATGAGGCCAGAAAATAACTGTTGCTTGATTAGTAAGGCAAATGTGGAAAAATACAGAATATTTATCATTTTTCTCTATTGCAAGGAATATATTGGTTTCTTTCATACAACTCCTCAGTTCTTTGTAAACAACTTCCAAAAATAATTGACAAATTTGTCTTTGATCTTTTAAATACAGCCTTTACATAGCCATCAGTATTTTCTGCAACTGAAGCTCTGTCTCCTTTTTGTCCACCTTTTGTATTCTTGCTAATAAAATCTTGACTGTTCTCTATCTGCAGCAGGAACTGTGATTTTACTTGTACAACTCCTTGTTATTAATTGCACCCTCAGCTGTAACCTTCTGTATCAAAATTAACAAAGACAAAGCAGGAGGTCTCCCGTTGACTGCAGATTTGCTCTCATGTTAAAAAAGCCAGTTTGACTCTGTGCTAATTCAAGCACATCCATTCATTACTGGTAACTATTACAGATCTTATAGTTTTTCATATCAAAGAATGCCTGTGCAAAAACTTCAGAAGTCTTAATAATCAGGAGTGAGAACTCAATCATGCTTCTGGAGAAAAGTCAACAGCCTGCAATTAAAAAATACAGCCACAATAGTTCCAAGGAGCTTTCCAGAAGACAACAGAGTTGGTATGTTTTAGCCCATACACAAGAAATGCTCACTGGATCGCTTTCTATGGGCGCTCTTTGCCATCGATGTAAGACAGTGTCTGACTCAGAAGAGTCGTCAGGGCACAACACACTCTGAATGCAGGCAACAAACAACATCAGTGACAGAAAAAAAGGCAAACAACTGCAAGATGACCCACAAACCAAAACAATTCTGAGCACATATTAACTAGATGCAGCTTTCCCCAGAACTTCAGAGAGTTTAATTCCTTTCCATAGACTGCCAAAAAACAATGTTAGATTGTTGAGTGTTTTGTCCAATTTAGAAAAATCTAATCAATGTGTCTTAGATTCTTTACAAGTGACTGTTTAAATTATCCCAATGTGTCACATGCATCTGATTTAGACTCTTCCTTGCTCTTTTGTCTCCAGAAGCAGAAACGACAGTTAAAAGGACGTTTTAGAAAAATCCAGCAGGATCTGGGTTGAAAGCCCGGGTGAAGTCTGCCGCCTGACTCCCAAGAATTAGGGAGGCTTGGCCACAATGAGGGGCTTGGTTTCACTCCACAGACCCCTCATCTGTGTTACCAAACACTCCCAGCTCACAGATCTGGCCTTCTCATTCCCAGCCACACGAACTTCCCACAGGATGCCTGGTCTTGGAGATTTGTGCTACTTGCCTACAGCACTCCATGGCTTGCTGGCCATGCTCCAGCCATTTCTGAAGCTGTGGGCAGACTTAAGGGGTGTTTTCTCCCTCAGTGGCAATTACTTTGGTTCTCAGAGCTAGTGTACCCACATGATTCTTCTGTATTACCATGAATCCCTGCCCAGAGCTGTGCCTACTCTCATCACAAACAGAACTTTAAAAACAAAAGAAAACCGTAACCTGCAGAATATCCTCCTCTCTGCCCTGTTTGTGCTGCACAGGAATGGACCACAGGACGTGCTGCCATGCCTCTCCTTGCAAACAGCTGGACACATGTCCTGCCATAGGGAGAGGGAGGAGGAAGCAGGAGTGCAGCTCCTGGCGAGCTGTCCCTGCTGACCCCACTTTGGCTGCCATGCTCGCAGGAGAGGATGGGAGAGGGAGAAGGTTGGATTAGAAACGTGCATCCAGAGCCTTGCAGGGATGTCCATGCTGGATTGTGGAAGGCTGAGACAGGAAACAGATCCACTGCACAAACAGATCCACTGCACATTTAGGATTTTTAGATAGCTCCCTTTAGCATGTCATCAATATACAGATGTGTGTTTGTGTTCGTGCGCTTTTTTGAGACCCCTTTACACCCATTTCCAGATCTCATCCGATACAAAGGTTCTCAGGACTGAAGGGAATCAGATCTACCACTAACCACATTAGAAATCAATAGTTGTTACTCCGAAGTTGCCCAATGCTGTGTTTAAGAACCTTGTCCATGTTGCTGTTGTGCGGTTTTCTATGGGCAGTCCAAAATAAAGCATGAAGGCTATCTCCCTCTCCAGAGGACATCCAGTTTGAGTGCTAGGCACAAAAGGACGGACGGAGAAGGCCAGAAGACCGCACACAACAAGGAGACAACATTGATTAGCATGGCAAATATTGTGTTATCCCTGCAGCTTAGCTCAGAAGGCATCTCAGCAAAACGGAGTGCTTGGGAGGGCAGAGAAGAATAATGTGGCAGTTATGCAGATGTTAATCATTGCAGACAGCACAAATGTTCTCATCTGACTAGCCTCAGTCTGAATAACCCTTAGGAATCCTGCTGCAGTGAAGTTTTCAGGGGTCCTGAGGGGCTGCTATGTCTCCCCAGGTACTCCATGAGGCGAGAGTTAGGGCACAAGCAGGCTCTTAGAGGTCTTCAAAAGGGAAGCCAGGCAACTTATATTTAGCTTTATAAAGAGATGGGAGCCCACAGAGGAAGGTGAAGAGAAGGGGAGGTTATTCCCAGTGACAGTAACGTGTGTGTGCATTCTTTCAAGGAGGCTAGCAAAGGAGCTTGCTTTTCCACAAGTCTCTGTGCTGTCCATGATCAGGTTTCCCATAGCACCTGCCAAAAAGGGCATTGCGGCAGAATACCCTCAGTCTTTTCCAGTATCAGCAGCACAGCAAGGTAATATGATGGCCGTCTTTACAAAAGGCAGCTCTTTTACCTGCTGGCCTGCTACCCTAGGAGGAACACTTTTAGGTGACAAAACCATGCACCAAAATGTTAGAGAGGGAAACCCCTCTGATGTTGGACTGCGACAATCCATCCATCCATGGCTGCATTTAACTCATGTGGTGAGTCTATATTCCAGATTCCTGACGTCATGCCAAAGGCTCTCATGAATAATTTTTCTCCAGGTGGACTGTTTCATTAAGATTCAGAGGCAGGCTTGTATTTGGCATTTTCCTTCATTCCTTACTTTATAGACTGTATTTTCAGGGGCTGGACCTCACAGCTCTGTCGCCTTCTCTTATTCAAACCATGTTTATACTTAGGCTGTAAAATACACTTCCAGTAAGGAATCTGAAGAATGCCTTTTCATCTGGGAAATGGATTTGTTTTGCCAGTCTGTGTCTATGCAAACTTAAATTTCAAGACTTTCAGAAATGGGAGAAAATATTCTTCTTTTCGTTATACAGATAGCAATGATATCTCAGGAGTTTCTTCAGTACTCAGGTTTGACAGTCTTGGCTTTCAAAGGAGCCTAAGGGAATTGGATGTTCCAACTCCTACTTTCTTATCATACCACAAATTCTCCCAGAATGAAAGAAATATGGTTGCAGACCTAATTTAGATAATGTCTGACCCGGTGTAGACACTGTTCAGATATGAGGAAACACAATCAGAAATTTAATTTCTTAATACCTTTATGTCTCTTTTCGAGGACTCCACACCAATCATATTTACAGCTTAGAAGCTGAGGAATTTATCCTGTTCTTAGATCCAGTAGCTTTCCTCAGTGCTAAAGTACAAGTGTCACTTATCTCTCCATGTGCTTTATTTCAAAGCCAAATACATTATTGCACTCTTAACCATACATTCTCAAATTATCAGAGTTGCAAGATGTGCTGTGGATTTAAGCCACTGTTTTGCAAGGTGCTTGAGACAAGTCACGAGGTGGAGCAGACTGAGGTACCCTGATGCTGCCCGTCCTGCCACTGTCTCCTGTTAGATTGCTTTAAGCACCCTGCTTGGCTGATGATATTTTCTCTTTCTCCCAGCAAAGATCTATTAACTGCATTGGTTGTCAGGTAGCCCAAAGTCCTTCATGGAAATGATGTGTCTTGCACAGTGCAATGCAGCTGTGTCTTGCTTTGATTTTAATTAAATTCGCTTTAATGCTAGTCAGAAGTCTTTGCTTTTCTTTAGTACTTTTTAACTAAGTGATAACTCTCTGGACTTTCAGCCAACATATTTTCCTTGTGATTAATTACATTTCATCAGATTTGGTCTCTTTTTTTTTTTTCTGTTTGGTTTTTTTTTTTGTTTTTGTGAGGAAAAGCATTAAAATAAAAAATCAAGGAAGACAAATGCAATTTTGATTTCCCACCTTTCACGTGATACAATTGGATGTTAATGGAAGTCATTCTTTGGTAACTGTAATACTGGCTGCTCTTAAATCCCATCATCTACTTTTATATTACATTCTCAGTTCTTTATGTGCAGACCTGCTTGGATTTCAGCTGCTTCACTGCTGAAAAAGGAACCACTCAGTTTGAAGACAGGTACTGTTTGGCCTGGTTCAGGAGACAGGAAAACCTCAGCCATACTTATGAGTGTAGGTTGTCAAGGAATAGTCCATTCAGTGAAAATGGGTATTATTGCCTGGTAGGAAAAAAGAGTTCCACTATCAGATGAGTATGGAAGATAGCTTCCCATATTGTCTTAATTTATTATCAGCAGTCAGATGAGACTAGAGAGCATGAAAATGTTCCCCATCATGCTGGGATGAAAATTCATTGTGTGAATTTCCTGCAGGTGGTTCAAGGAAAGAAGTTCAGTGCTCACTATCTCCTCTGTACTGGGCACTTCCAGGGAAAGCACTGTATCACTGACATTAGGTGCCTGAGGAATATGATAGACATACCTCACCCTAGTAAGAGATAATGTCTGCTTGCTAAGTGCTCCAAAATCAGCAGGGCAAGAAGTGGCTAAGGAAAATAAAAATATCAACCCAGAACTGAAGTGATTTGCTCCAGGCCAAATGAGAGGTGGTGGGAGGGGCAGAGATAGAAAGTTGGTACCTGCTGGACAAATAAGCCTTTCATTTAAGCATCACAGCAAACACTTGGTGAGTGATCCGGAGTCCTGACCACATGCAGTTTATCCTAAATTACCTTTCAGTTGCCCCACTCAGATTACACTTTTAACTCCTGTTATGATTTTTGCAGACAAATCCAGATGTATCCTGCTAGCGTCTGTGCTTACAGATTCTTCTCAGGAAGAATTACACTAATTTGAGAGGCATGCACAGAGAGTTTAGAAAAGTTTGTTTCAAAGTGAGGATGATGTCAGCTCAAAGTCCAGTATAGTAAGACACACCAATATTTGTGTGACTTCTGAAGCCAAATCCTTGGCTATTATTAGGAGCTCATAGCATTTTCTGCAGAAGTGAGAGATGCTGGCTCTGTACGTCTTGCTGTTTGCTCAGTACATCTGCCAAAAGCAGACATTTTCTGGTGTCTCCTATCTACACTGAAGTCTTTGCTGCATCAAATCAGTGTAGAGTTCAAGGCAAGAGGAAACATATGCTCATGTAATACAAATGCTAGTGTAAACAGGCCTTAGAAGCTCACTCAGCAGTTCCTGTATAACATCTGCATCTTCTAATGAAATGAAAAAATTACTATTAGAAATATAGTATGCTGTGATGTCATGTGTCACCTCTGTTAGCAGTGGCTAATTGCTTCCCTTTAAGAACTTGTGACTTCTAACTAACATGAGTTATTTCAGTTTACAGAGTTTGGAGCAGATCAAGTGCAACAGCCCTCACATAGCAGAAATCCTGGAGATGCTAACAAACTTTGACTGAAACACTTCTTCACTTTTCCTTTCTTCATCTTACTAATTTGAGCTGTTTCCAGACTTGCTCTTGTACAAAGAAAATTTTGTATGAGTGGGTAACAGATTTTCTTTTCTTCCAGTCAATAGGGCCTATTTGCAGCAGATAAAAATCTAACTGGAAAATGAAAGTCATCACCCTTTTAAAGCTCAAACACTCACAGTGCACAGAAATGCTTGTTGACTTCGTAGTACGCCTAGCCATATTCAGAGCAAGCCAGTTTCTCACACTGAAATTGCACTCCAGATAGTGGTGAACAAAAGAGGGTATTTGCAGCCTCCACTTCAAATAGGCAGGGGATACTGTGTTCACACGGACAGAAGCCAGAAATTTTTAGCTGTGAACATCTTAGACACATCATCAAATTGAAGATTTAAAGTGACAAGTAGTAAGAATAATGATGACATTATTCTCTGCTTGTAGGGCCTATTATTGCCTCTAATTCACGATGCTCTAGTTACAGGTGAGGCAGCTTTCCCATTACAAGCTTCTTCTCTGTGTCTGTGTCACTTGAGGCTGACATTTCTCATAGTAGCTGTCAGTCCAGTCATAATAGGATTTTATGATTAATAAGATTCACTTTTTGCTGTTTCTGAGGTGCTTCAAATCCCACAGACATAGTTTACCAGAGGGAAAAGTGGGACACTTAAGGCTTCTGACTGCAAGTTCTACTGATGCTCAGATGTACACAGGTGTTTTTTTGACATAATGACCAGAGTTTTTGACACAGCAGCAAAACATTAGTGTCTTCTCTGATTTACAGCTCTGCCCACACATTTCTCTGAAAGTAAGCCTGGTTGAAATGTAAAGGGAAACTCCTATGATTTTTGCCTTGCACTGAAGGGAGGGTTATAGAAGTGGATACTCTGATAGCTTTTGTTCCCTCCAGTTATTTTGTTAATAATTTTTAGACAAGGTTAGAATTGGTTTTGCGGTTTTCTTATCTTTTATTATTTGTGCTACAGTGGCTTTCAGGTTCTCCATCTAGCACCAGGGCCCTGTAGTGCTTTGTA
>NW_009259178.1:4589-69085 GCF_000687185.1 Egretta garzetta | reverse complement strand
GAATGCTCTAGGCTGGAAAAAAGTTGACTGACAAGAATAAGATAGAGGTCTCTCCTGAGAGAAATGGAGAAAGTAAATAAGGAAATTACTGTTTCTTATTGTAAAAGAAACAGGGGACCCCAAACGATACCAAAATTTAGCATGTTCAAAACAAATGAAAGGACGTGGCTCTTCACATAACATGTAGGTGAGCCGTGGGCCTCTTTGCTCCAAAACGCTATGGGGCTGATTTTGCACGGATTCAAAAGGAGACAGGACAAATTAATGGAAGATAATTTGTCTTGTCCCACCTACAGGGTGGCTAATATATAGATAAATGTTCGTAGCTTATGAAGTTTCCAGAGCCACAAAACTGTTCATGTCTGTGATAATATTCTGTGGTAGTATCATACATTCTTAGGTATTTGGTTTTGTGTGCTGCTGAGATTCAGGACTAAATGGGCCTTCAGCATGATCCAGTGTGACTATTCTTATGTGCTTTGTATTACAGTCTTTGAATTGTTTTGTTCAAGAAAGAGACATAAGCACTGGGGAGACAACCTATATGGAAGAGATTGTTGCTCTCAGCATAAGTCTGGCAGTATTCAGAGCCTGTCAGCTTCTCATAGCAGAATTACAGAACACCTAAATAAATTTTGACAATTAAAGGTGCTGGAAAACTCATTATTTCCTCACGTGTCCACAAGGGCAGACCGGGATAACTCAATTGCATGCATCCAGAAATATCTGGAAATGGGGAGAGCAATCTTTAGACACATCTGTTTCATGATGGGGAAGAAATTTCTTGGTGAGTCTCAGCTTCCCCCGAATTGCTGAGGTAGTCTACAGGCTGGTTCAAGAAAGACCTATGGACTTAGTAAGTTATTGATATCTATATTGTGCTGTCTAAGACTGTCATTGATCTGCAGATTTCTGTGTCACCAGCAATTTAGATGGCCAAGCTTTAATTCAAGGATGTTACTGAGTCTGATGATCCCAAACTGTCTGCTGACATGATTTGGAAATACTTTGACGTAGATGAAAACCTGGTATTCTCTAGTAGCTCTTAAGAGTCCAGATCCTGTGTGCATTAAATACAATGGTTACACTGTGAAGTCCAGGAAATAATCCACATGAAAATGTGCTTATATCCATGTGATAAAGCATAGTCCTATAGGTTTTATACAGAATGTATGCCAGCAATGAAAAGGGAAGTAAGATCCATAGATGCATTGACAGATGCTCTCTATATTCTCTTTATTCCAGAAGCTAATGTGGGGGGATTTTTTTGTTGGTGTTTTTTTTTTGTTTTTTTTTTTTTCCATTTGTAGTATTTTCTGACTGTCTCAAATACTTCTATTAAGGGACTGAATGTAACACTATATTGGTAAGTGGATTGGGAGCTGTTTGTCTCTGAGGAGTCAGGGATCTGCAGAGGGCTGCTCTGGGATTCACTGATAGATAAAGCTTTCTGGAAAGGCTAAACTAGACTGGTACTCTAGCAAAGGATTAAGCAGAGGTTTAGGGGGAATTGATGAATGCCAGACACAAGTATGTATGACCGCTTTCTCCTGCACCCAAAAACTGGATGTGACCCAAAGGGAAAGCTGGGAGAACATATTTCAAAGAAGGATTTTGCTGAAGGCAGAGACTCTCTTATCTGTATTCACCTTTGGAATCTGAGTCCATTCATCCATTCCTATCCAAAAAAGCTCTTCATGAGCACTTCACTGAGAACATACACAGGCCCCATTGCCAGCAGCATCTGCTCATATACTCTGTTGAAGAAGGAAACTTGGGATCATGTATTCAAATTTTCGCTTAAGAGTTTGGGAGAATCAGCTTGCAAAGTCATGCTAGCGTGTTACAGAAAAGAGCCAGAGTCTGCAATTAGCCAAGGCAGAAAGAAAGATTTCCAGTAAAATGTCTTTCCCTTAGGCAGGCAAATCCCATCTGCCTTATCCTGGTGATCTTTGACAGAGAGCAGTGCAGAATGATTGTCTACTTATATAAATATATTTTCAGGAGGGGTAGGAGTAAGTTTTCTGAGTTATGCTAATGCCTGAAAATCTCTTCCGCTAAGCTTTCTCTCCTAACAGGTCTCCCTTGCTGCGTTTTTACTTCTTTGCTGTACTTCGGTGTTTATCTTTAAAGTCCCCAGAAATTTGGCATCCAGATGCTTAAGCCTCAAACAAGGATCATAGTCCTAGTGACTACAAAGCTCTAATTTGTATTATTTAGTTTTGTATTGCAACATGACCTAACTGTCAAGGTCTCAACTTCTATTTTGCTTTGCTGTGTTATTAAGCTTACTAGAGGGAAGAGAAAAGGAAAGAAAAGAGAAGTGGTTTTCTGAAGAACATGGAAGTGGTTTTCTGAAGAACTTAGCGTACATTTAGGAACCTCAGGGACATGGTCTGATTTTCAATGTTATGTATTAACAAGATGTTTTCTTTACTAGGTATTGGTTTCCACAAAACCCCCTTGGTCTTCTGGTCATGTTAAAATTTTGTATGCCTACACTGGTGCTCAAAGGGAAGGTCTCGCCCTCTTCCCACCCTAGCATTCCAGTTCCCACTCCTCCGCTTGTACTGGCATAAATGTTTCTGCAACTGAGCAGTCAGCAAGGTCTAAGAACAGATCAACTGAAAAATATTCTTAAAAAAATACTTAAAAACTGTCAGAATTGAGCTGTTGTAAAATTAGATGTATCCTTCAGCTAGCAGAAGGAAAGCATAACTGAACTCCAATGGGCTGCAGCATGAGATGGGGCTACCTCACTTAGTGGTGGTAAGGATTTCCATGGGGTTGAAGTGTCTGTGTAACAACCTTTTGGGCAGGGGCTGCTGTGAAGAAGCAGGATGAATTACATTCAACAAGCTAAATTAACTGCTTGAGATGCTCTTTTCCTGTTCCCTCCTTCAGCACATGCAAGATTTTTCAGGGCAGCAGGAATCCGCGCCAGGCCTGATTTCAGCTATGAGTCTTGTTCCTTTTGCAAGACACTGCAAGTATCAGTGGAGCTGATACACTTTGTCCCTGCAGCAGCAGA
Organism: Egretta garzetta; assembly: GCF_000687185.1. Taxonomy (NCBI): domain Eukaryota; kingdom Metazoa; phylum Chordata; class Aves; order Pelecaniformes; family Ardeidae; genus Egretta; species Egretta garzetta. The sequence goes on along the minus strand of NW_009259178.1, from coordinate 66,054 downwards.
GAGCTCCCATGTCTTTATCCTGCATTTGCAGGGTGAGCTGTCTCTCTGTGATAGTACCTTTTCCCAGTGCTTCCAAGGGAATAGTCGATCTGGTGAATTAAAAGTGCTTCGTCTCTCCTTGTCTTGCCCCAAAGAGATCAGTAGTTGTCAGGAGAGCCTGCACCATTAACATGGGGGTACAGTTTGTTGTTGGGCTGTTATGTTGTAACCACAGCATTCAGACCATCAGATTATTGCAGGGAATTGGCATAACTGCCCAAGAGATTTGCTGTCTTGCTCTTGTTATTCCTGGAGCAAAGCATTCACGCATGGACTGACATTGTAACTGGGCCAACCTCTGTTCTTGTTCCCATAAGTATTCTCATGGGACTCGACTGTTTCCCTGGCAATACACAGACTAAGATGCTCGCATCAGGGCCTTCTTCCATACTTTCAGAGCTGAGGTGGCACCAAAGGACCAGGTGGCATTCTTGAACCTCGTTCTCTGGCTCCAGACAGCTCCTGTCACACAGGGAGGAAAGGAAGAGGAGGGTAAGAGGGAGCATCCTTGCTGTCCATGCCAATGCATGCAGACTCAGAGGGCGGGACAGAGATGACTGACAAACCCAGTGAACTTAGAAGTTGCAATGCTTTTTATTTTCTGGAAAATGAAATGGAGATATTTTGTATTCCCTTCCAAGTTTTAAATCTCTTTTGGTAACCATCAGAAAGATGTTTCCTTTGGTGCTGTTAACAGAGTGATGGGTTTTACTAACAGATGAAGAGGTGGGATTCTTCTCATGGTGGTTGTTCACCAAAAGACACATTACTGCCCTGTAAAAATAGGTGCAGTGCCCAGCACTGTCCACAGGGAGGGGAACAAATCCTAGCTCCTAGCACAAATTGGGATTTTTGCAGAGAGTAGGTGCTCATCCACACCAAAACAGAGCAAAAAAGGATCTGATTACATTTTACCAAACAGACCAAATGTCCTGGCCAAGGCTGCAGAGTGAATTTACATTTTGTTTTGAGGCAATTGTAACAATCAGTCTGAACCTGAAGAAAAAGGAAGACATCTCCTACAAAGAGTATTGAGGGCGAACAGGTCATGTAACCTGTTCTGGTACTTCTTGTCATAAGAGGTCATCTCTTGGCAGAGCCATACTTCCTGAACACACCCAAGTGTCTACACTGCGTTTCTCCATCCTACAGTTTCTTCATGATGGACAAACATAGTGCAGACACACTAACTCACAAGCACCCGAGTTCTCCAAACAGCAGAGCCATGTGGGCATGGGACCATGCTGAAACTGGCATGCCTAGACCTCTGCCTGTGGTACCATTGCGCTGTGCTTGATTCAAGGGCTAAAGATCCCCGGCACAGGCCTACCTCTGCTTTAAGGGGTTTAAGAAAGTTGGACCTGTAATCATGTCGCTTAGCATGAAGTCCAGTTCAGGGGCAGTGAATCTGCAAATTCATTCTTGACCATGGCACTGGGTCTGTTTACAGCAGATTTTTATAAAGACTGGTGTGATCATACCTCCTGGCCACCTTTTTGATTGTCCAAAACATGATGGTCTTTTTAGGCTGTTCTAAGTTCAGACCCATCTGTCTTTCAAAATGGCAACACTTCCACACTTGTCATTAAAGCCTGTGGCACAACGTAATAGTAATGTAGGTAGGAAGCAGGCTGATGAGAAATGGCTCTCATGTATCTCATGCTGGTAAGACACTGGCAAGACACTGTACCTTTGCAGGGTGTTTGTGTGCTCCGTTCGTCTTTCTTGGTCCCGTGTACTTACCAGCCCTCAGCTACAGCTTCATGCCAGCTTCTCTCTCCTCCCCCTCAGATGTGCATCGACAGTGGCTGCTTTGTTTAAACATACATGCTTAGCATGTGAGAGATTGCCTTCTGGCCCAGGATGAAACTGTGAATACAACAGGTTGCAGCTCCACAGCTTGGTGGCTTTGGCAGGTTTTGGATGAGGCTTTTGATTTATGCTGAAGGCAGGTAAGCGACGGGCCTTGCAGTGAAGGTTTGTCTTGCCCCTGAGGCCAGTCGGAGGCAAGATGGAGCACAGAGGAATGCCTGAAACAAGGGAAAGGCATCCCAAATCAGCATCCCAAATCAGCTCTGGCCTGGGAAGTGCAGGAGAGGTTGACCTGCACCTGGGGAATCAGGTGAAGCCAGTGGGTCTCTGCCTTTACTACTCAATGCCATATAAGTTGTATCTTTTCCTTACCCTTTGGCTCAGAAGACAAGATCATTTATCATGTGTAAAGCATGGCTTGTGCCGAAGGGAGTCTGACTTCTTGAGTTGGTGGATGTGGCACCATTGTGGGGACTATTGCTACAGTCATATGTGAGCTCTGAAATCCCTTTTGTTTTGTGAGTCAGTACAAACAAATGAAGTGAAATCTGTTTTGCTGATGCTGTGTGTTTCTCTTCAAACCCCCAGATGTTGTTGCGCTGCAGACATCAAATTACAGCTTTGCAGCCAGCTGCCTCATTCTAGGGTTAGTCGGACTCTTTCATTCATTGAAATGAGAGAGAAGAGGCCATTCATTGAAATGAGGGAGAAGAGGCCAACACCCACCTCACTACAGCCTCCTGTCAGGCAGTTGTAGAGGGCGATAAGGTCTCCCCTCAGCCTCCTCTTCTCCAGGATGAACAACCCCAGTTCCCTCAGCCGCTCCTCAGGAGACTTGTGCTCCAGATCCCTCACCAGCTTTATTGCTCTCCTCTGGACATGTTCCAGCAGCTCAATGCTTTTCCTGTAGTGAGGAGCCCAAAACTGAACACAGTATTCGAGGTGCGGCCTCAGCAGCACCAAGTACAGGGGCACTATCACTTCCCTACTCCTGCTGGCCACACTATTCCTGATACAAACCAGGATGCCATTGGCCTTCTTGGCCACCTGGGCACACTGCTGGCTCGTATACAGCTGGCTGTCAACGAGTACCCCCAGGTCTCTTTCTGCCATGCAGCTTTCCAGCCACTCTTCCCCAAGCCTGTAGCATTGCATGGGGTTGTTATGACCAAAGTGCGGGACCCCAGCACTTGGCCTTGTTGAACCTCATACAGTTGGCCTTGGCCAACTAAGATTAGAAAGGGGATCTGCTGACCAAACTCCAGACCTCTAAAAGCTAAAGCTTTAGTTATCTCCAGGTGGTAATTCACTCTGTTCTCAGAGAAATGACATGAATACCTCCCTTGTACTGATATCCTGCCATCTTGTCTGAGATGATGAGTTCAGAGAGAGCCTTGACTCTTAGTTTAGTCTAGATGCCTAATTTTTAGGTGTTTGAAGTTAGCTAACATGAATCCCAACCACAGTGCTCAGGATGTTGGCCAGTCTGACTTTAGTCTAGTTTAGTCTCTCCCAAGAATAATACTGGACCAACAGTGGCAGTGGAGGAATCTAATTTAGAGCATGTAAACTGATTATACTGACATTATACTGACATCATTACAGCATTGCAAAATTCCACGAGAAGGCCCATTTCAGGATTGATAAAGGACATATTCTAGCTTAAAAAAAAAAGGGTCTGCACTCACTGTTGCTAGTTAGAAGCATCAAAAAACTTTAGTAGAATTCAAAACGAAAATGGGAAAATTTTCTTATGTTGATGGCCACTGTAGCAAAATAATGAAACATTTCTCTGAGGACACTTTTTACATCTTGAGTGGGAAAAGTGTCAGCTGAAAACATTACCTGCAAAATCAACCTATTCTGTTGAGATGAAACGGATCCTTAGCATATACTGTGAAACCGTCGTGGGAGTTTTCCTAGAACATATTTTGCTCAGCTTTCTCATGGAAGTGTGACATAACTTCATGGTCTTCCCCTAATACATGCAGAATGGTACTTGTTCAGATTTGTTTAGGTCATGCTAGTTTTCCTGGGTTTATTTTAGAGAAATTTTGGTTTTGAGCACGAGACGCTTCTGAAACATAATGACATGTGTGACTGATAGTGCAACTGATTAAGCATTGGGTGGTGGGAAAAACCCAAATAACTTCTGGCTGGTCTGTTGTGTGGAGTTTAAGTTGGGGAGGGTGCTCATGACTCTGCAGACACCTGGAGCTCTTTGCAAGTAAATATGTGTGATTCAGGTACAACCTGGTTCTGCATGAGACTGGAGTGGAGAAGTCACTTGCTGCAGGGATAGATAGGGTTGAAAGTAATAACAGGCTATGTTCTCCTGAAAGCACATAGGAGAGGAAGAGTAATATTGTTTTTTTCCTGCAGGTAGCAATTCAGAGAATGAAGACTGTAATTCTGCTTCTTTGCAACATGAGAACCTTTTCTCTGCCAGTAAGTACATTCAGTCCCGCTTTTTGTTAGGCAGGTTTATGTGCTAACTTAGTTGAACTATCAAAAAAAAACTTGAGATCAACTGTATTTTCATTTCTGCTTTTTAAATGCCTCCAAGACTGAGCTGCAAGAAATCCTGGAGTATTGTCCCAGAGGCAGTGGTGGGATCCCCAGTAGTATGCAGATTTAAAAATGGTACCTGAGTGATCTAGACCTAGTCACAGATCTCCTGCTTTGGATAGAAAGTAATTTTGTGATTTCATAACATATTGGAGAGCTAATAGGTGGGGAACAGCACGTTGAAATGAACATAGCTGAGAGCTGTGCTGTGGATGCATATTCTTCACTCTCTCATTAGTAAAAGGCATGGCTAGGCAGCTGTGCTGCCCAGTGTTCCCTGCTGTCCTGTGAGTAAGACTCATTTACTACAATTTCATAGATTGGTAGTACAAGGCAAGACTGCAGAGGTCATCTAGGTGTTGTCTCAGCAAGACAACCCTGTGCAATATGGTACTTTTGAGGGTGGTCTTGAATACACTAATGTAGAGCTGTACTTCTACAGTAAGCCAAGTCTTGTTCTTGAATGACAGCAAACATTTAGCTAACATGCGTGTTGGAAGACATAATTACTCAGCCATAGGTTAGTAGAGTTAAATCAAGCCATATTCTCTTACACAGAGATTGGTTTCTATCCACACTGGAAGAGTTCTTCCTGTGAGCAACAGCATAACTTTAGCCACATGATATAAAAATATTGTGTTCTCAAAAAAAGCCTGTAGTTTAGTTTACCAGACAAAGTTTTCTGTCACATTCCTTTTTTTTTAGTGCAATCAATCAGTATTAGTTTTCAATGCCAGGATAAAAATCTTGCATGGTGTTAGCCATACTCTTGAGAAGATTTGGAAAGTAACTTGTGAAGATTCCAGTATGGGTAATTGCCTAGGGCAGCTCATGTAGTGAAAAAGAGGGGGGGGAGGGGGAGGGGAAATGAAGGAGTGTGATTTAGATAGTGTCTAAGATGTCTGATAGGTTTCCCTGTCCCAAGTTTCAAAATAGTCTGGTGTTGCTACAGCTTCTGTGGGTGAATTAAAAAAAAAAAAAAAAAAAAAAGTGGACAAAAAGGTCAATGAATTGAAATTCCACTTTTCCCCTCAAACACTGCAAACCCAAAGACCACTTCTAAGTGAGAATCAGGAAGTTTGCAATATTTTATTCACTGCATCATGATGCCCAAGAACTCGCCTAAAATACCTGCGTTATCTGAAGGTAAATCTCCACGTTCCAGTCCTGCAAATGCTTATGCACAGCTTAGATTTACATTCCTGGTATGTTTTATGGGCTTCAGTGCTCAAGCGAGGTTGTAAGTGCTAGCGTGTCCTTTGACAGGACTGTGAGGAAACAGGGCTGTTTGTGGTCTGGCTACCGTGTTTTTTTTGCAGGAATGTGAAATATTACAGCAGACTCCATTTAAATATTTTGATTCATTGCTCTACTGTGTGGAGAAAATGCCCATAACTCAGAAGCCGAAATGACACTCGAATAGGCTGTCTTTGGGTTTTAACAGAAATGTTATGAAAAAGCTGCTGTAATAGTACACAGGAGTAGAATTCCAACTGAACCATGAAAGGAAAACTTGATTGTCTAAAAATATTAAGCTTTTAAAAGTGGTTTATATTGTTTTTTTCTTTTCCATTTATGAGGAACATATAAAACAATGGGGTTTGAAAGTGCCTGCTTTCATGTTGCAGATTGTCCAGTGCTGCAGATGTATGGTGCTTTGCATAATATTGCCCAGCAGACACAGGTACCAAGCATGGTTGTTTTTTTTTTTACTCTGGGATGTAATTTGGTATTGTGGGAGCCCTTAGTCAACTGTAGTTTGGGAGCAGGAACCAACAACTCACCATGCACAAGAGAGGATCATCATCTCCTGAAGTCCACTAATTCCTTCTGCACTCCTGAGGTTTTGGTTATCCTCACATGAGCAGGTTATGTATTCCTCCCACAAGTGCAGCACATCCTTCTAACCCTGTAAACTCCAGTTCAATTTCTCACTTGCCAGCCAAGAACTTTCCACCTTGCAGATGGTGATTTATTGTGCTAAGGTCTAGCATGAACACCTACAATCCAGGATTAGGTGTGGGTTCAGATCTCCCTTCCATGCAAATGCAAAGCGAACCAACCTGGTAAGTGGCTGTTAGTAACAATTATTGTTAGTTCTTGTACTTAATTATACTTGTAAGAACTAGAAATCATTACTCATTATTATAATAATATAATATAAATATGCTAATATATTATTTTCCCAAAGGTAGGTACTGTGGCACCACCAGAATATTACCTTCTCCGGAAAAGAGATCTATTTCACAACAGTGAATGGCAAAAGCAAAACATAGCTCCTGACCTGAACATCTGTACAGATTGAGGCATGAGAAATCCTTTGATAAGCTTGCTTTACAGTAAGGAGCAGAATAGAGCTGGCCAGGAATAGAAATTTGTAATACAAAGCAATCAATCAAACAATTCCAGATGTTTCTCATGAGTTTTGTGTAATTTGGTTTCAAAACAAGACAAAAAGTCTCTGAATGAAGGCTGGGTCAAAACTAGGTATGTTTGCTTGGACTGCAGAGAAGTGAACAGTGTGGGCAGAAACAAAGTTAATGAAGGTATGGAAAAGTGGTCAAATGAAAAGCTGAGGACTAAAAAGATTTTGTAGTCCAATCAAAAATCTCACGTGAAATCTACATATGATCCAAGAAAATCCATTTAGTTCTTTTGTGTCTCAATTTATAGCCCTAGTCCTGGATCAATTTACCTCTTTTTGAGTCAAATACCTAGATTTTGAAATTCAAATTATCAATGACTTTAAGCCAGTGGAAGGCCTACTTAGTTTCTATGTTTATTAATTACAAGATAAGAAAGGGCACCAGATGTATTTTAGGAAGAAAGCGTACAACTTAAAAATCAAAAGCCTTCAGTTTCCCCCACAGAATTATAGAAAATAGTGAACAAATAAGCAGCATAAATTTTTTCATCAGTGCAATGTTTTCTTTGCCATAGCAGCAGGTAAGCTATGGATGTGGCTTGCCCTCTGCCTGGCTGCTTCCAGACCAGACAACACTGCTGGTGGAGCAGCAGCAGCAGCAGCTGAATCAGGAGGGGATAGAGACAGCATCCAAAGGGGTACATTATTTAAGATCTGATTGCAGCATCTCCTGAAGGAGTGGTGTGGAAGCAGTGGGACAGGACATTCCCTAGGGCTTCTCACCTTTATTTAGTGTGTACTCAAAAGTTAAAATTAAGAGAGAAGAACCTTAAGCTACTCGCTTGTGATATGATTTAGTTGCCTACATGTAGGTGACAGAAAACATTTTAGTCTATTCCCTCAGCTGCCACTCCAGACATCCACATCTCCCACTGGTTTGTGTTCCCACTTCAATCCAAGTTGAATGTCCTGAATAGGCTATCCTATTGGATTGTCAGCTCTGTATCTGGACAACAGTTGTAGTGAGGAAGACACAGTACTTAAACCTTTTAACTAATAATTTTCAATACAGCTGCTCAAATTTAAGTGTTTGAAAAGCTCCAGGTAGATTTATTTGCTTATTTACTACTTTATTCTGTGCCCTGAATATCTGAGGACAACTGACTTGCTTCATCCAGCAAAGAGTCCTGCTGATAAATGATGGTAGTGATGCTGTCCCTTGTCAAGAAGTGAAGCTTCTTACTTTCAGCTGCATCCTGAGCTGTGCCTTGTATGTTTTGTCTGATACAGAGTGTTCCCAAAGGAAGAAAACTTGTGTTAAGGAAGCTATCTTAGGACAACCATGTCTTCACCAATCTCTCCATGTTACAGATCTTCTAGCTTTCAACTTTTTCACATTCATGCAAGTGTTATCATTGCAGCCAGACATAAACCTTGTAAGTTCCTTTCTCCTACTTCTAAATTTTTACTTTTTCCCTTTTCCTTGCTGTTCTTTCACTTTTTTTATTACAAAGTGTTCCGTTAATAATGGGTTGTGTTCATGAGTATGGTTAGCAGGAGGTAAATGAGGGTTGTGTTGTGTGAAGAAGTGGCAGTAGCTAGCTTGTGATCTTTTAAGCAGTGGACCTCTGCTGCCTGGCCTGGGAAGGGGTGCTTAGCATTGCTTTTTCATCCTCAGCGGTGGCACAAAGTCAGGACGACTATTGGCTTTCCCTTATGGCTCTTTACTACTGCATGAAAGGTAGCTGAAATGTAGCACATAGTCATTCACACCCATGCAAATTTACTTCTAAATGTTAGAAACTTTCTTTTCTCCTTTCACACAGCTCAGTGCTGCCACAGGAGAAGGGCCGGAGGCACTGATGCTTCCAGCAGCAGGGAGTGAGTTGAACACACAGCAACTGCTGCTGCAGCTGAGGGTGAGGGCAGGGATGGAGAGGCATTTCAAAGCTACCTCAAGGGCACCAGAAGATTTCAGGGCTGTTTCTGAGACCTCTCAGTTGGACTGGGCCAGCAGCTCTACCTTGCCTGTTTGCGTTCAAAGAAAGATGAGGCAGGGAAAACGAAAAGTTTGTCTTGAGCTTTTTGTCAAGTCTTCCTTTCCAGACAGAGAGAAATAGGACACAATTCCTCTGACAGATTTAGCTATTCTGCAACATGAGATCCAAGGCTAGCAGGAGGCTGTATTTCCTAGGGTCATCCCACATCTTTGTGTAATTCTCTTGCCATTGGGCTGAAACGAAAGGCACCCTCCCACATATCCATTCCGCCTTCCAGAATAAGAAGGAAATCTGGACAATTTGTCCAGTGACAGGAATTTACATAGCAGATGCCTAAACTTGATTCCACCCAGCCTGTCATTGGTCTGTCTGAATTTCACATTGTAGAATTACTGACTGAATTTACCAACTGTCTCTGTGTATTACTTTTTCTTTTCTTCCTTCTGTCTTTTTTTTTTTTTTTTTTTTTTTGGAAAAAAATGTTTTCCCCCCCCCCCCCCCCCCATTTTTTTTTGGTAACACTGATGTTTTCCACTCAGTTGCCCAGATGGGCCTATGGGTAAGAACACTTATTCCTAACAGTTTGTACAGCAATACAGCCGTCTGCATGAATGGTTGCTGATCCAGTGGGATTAGCACAATAGCATCCTGGTGGACAGCAAGCTGGGCATAAGCCAGCTTTGCCCTTGCACCAAGCAGGGCAAAGTGTGCCCAAGTCTGCCTCAGCAAGAGAACAACTGGCAGATTAAGGGATGCAACTTTTCCATGGTCCTGTAATTCTAAGGAAGAAAACATTCACAGTTATCTTATCCTTGAGATGCTTCTCAAGGTATCATAGGAAAACTTTATTCACCTGTCAGACACAGCTACGGATAAGTGAAAAGAAACTGCTCTGAAATCCTAAAGTGAGGTTTTGGCTGAACCATGTGTTTTTTACTTTGTGGTTGAAATGACTCATGAGCGCAGTATAAACTGACACGTTACTTCAAACTGCAAGAGGCAAAGAACATGTATGTTGTTGGCTGGCTCAATTCAGCTGAGAAGATACAACTCTGCAGTTGTTAGTATATAACCGAAAGTGATTTACAGATGGTTTTATAATCATACTGATTTAATGTCTTTATTTAGTGAACTAAGTTCAGCTGATTGAAGGCCATTGCAAGCACGTTAGGAGGGTGCTAATGTAGCAAGATCAAATTTACTCACTTAAATTACTTCAACTTTTCATGTAGACACTGAGCCTAACATCCTTATTTCAAAAATCTGTGTTTTGTCCTTTTAAAGAAATATTAAGGCCCCATGCTCTTTGCTTTGTCCACCAAACTTAAGGTGACTAATTTAAAAAAGCAACCCCCAAAACTAGCCTGCCCTAATGCTGACTTGAGCTAACTTTGCTTGTTTATTCTCATAGGAAGCAATGCTTAACTCTGAGGAAATGGTGAGTAGTATTTTTACTCTTCAAAATTTCGTCTTGAAAGATAAACTCAGTGAAACAGATGAAGATCACTTTCCACCCCCTGAATTGCTAGTATTAGTATTATTTCTAGCCTAAACTCTCATCTCTGACTGCAACTATGTCACCAAAATCGGGAAGAACGAACCTCGTAACACCAATGTGGTGTTAGAAGGCAGGCATTCTTTATTCACAACGCCAGATGCACGGGGGATCACTCCACCAAACGTGCATCTCTAGCACCTGTTTCAGTCAGCTTATATAAATCAAATATATACATATTCATTACATTCATACATAATCAATAACATTCTCTCTAGTGATTGGTACAAATTCTCTTGCTTCCTATGTAAATTACTGCGCAGACTCAGTTGTTCACTTGTATTGTTCCCTTTTGAGTAGGTGGTATCATTTGGGTAGGTGGTCAGTGAGTCGGTGGTCGCGATCTCCCCCTGCCGGAATTACCTCTTACCTACTCGACTCTCCGTCTTGGCAGTCCTAGCCAGCTTTCTCAGTCCACTACATGAAACTACCTTCCTTCTTCTTCTTTTGACAGGTGCACATTGTCTATAGTTTCAGCTACATTAATAATTACCTTAAGACTACAGATCATAGACATGATATACTATACTCATTGTCCTAAACTTAGTGTTCAGTTGGATAGAGCTGTACAGAAGAGAACATAGCAGCATTTGTGGTTGCATTTTGTAGCTAACCGATTCGATCTCATCAACCCAATGCTGACAACTAAGATACATAACAATTTCATGATTATTTTGGTTACAACTAGATCTGTTGTTCCAGGTAAAGTTGCAAGGAACCTTAGAGTAAACAATGACCAAATTTGAGAAGAAATTTCTGTCTCTCAGGATGTCAGTTTTTATGTCAAGGCAGAAGTGTTTTTATCCTTTCCATAAATAATTTCTGTCCTCTCTCATGTAATTATGTTTTTGTTTTTCCATTAGATGTATAAATATTTCAGAGTTTTTGTAATCTTTAATCTGTCTTGCTGGTCAGCCTCAGGGATATGTTGCAACAGCCAAATCCACAGGTTAATGAAGTGCAGTATGGGGAGACATTTCTTTTCCACCACTTTTAGACCTTTCTTTCTTGTTGAAGGCATTACAGTTTCTTTCTGTTGAATGAAGGTAAACAAGAGAATATCATAACTTGCCTTCTTGCAGCCAGAAATTTGCTGCTTACTGCTAGTCTGTCCCTTCTCTTGTCAGTTTTTGCTTGCAATTAGTCCTTTGACTCAGAGTAATTCCTGACAGCATAAGAATTAGTACATGACAGACTGGTTCAGTGCCAAGATATGACTGCATTTTCTGTCAGTATTTTTGTTTTTTCAATTAAGGTATTACAACCACTGAAATCTGCAATATTGATTTTGTTCTTGACTCTGGTGGTTTTCATTCCTTTACCTGTGCAAGAGCTTTCCCTGTGTGGTTTGGCTCGCTTGCTTTTGTTTTGCTGGTTGCCCTAAGTCTAGAGGGTCTTGCACACATATATTTCACACTGTCAGGGACACAGATTATTCGCTGTTATCCTGTACCAGGGGAGATACTGTCCACCCAGAAGAAGTGGCAGGAGCCCTTCTCAAAAGCAAACAGGCAAATCCTTCTGAAGGCAGCGGTGTTCCTAAGAGCTCAGGTCTACAGTGGTGCAACTGTAGATAACAAACAACAGTGCAACACACACTAGGCCATGGCTAGTGAAGGGGTGACCAGGTCCTCTTTGGCTGCTACAAACATGCTGACATTTGGCTTATTTTAACCCCCTTTTGTGCACACTATGAATGCACATGGTTCTTTTTTGACAGCTCAGTTAGCATATAACTTGCTGAACTGCAGCAGCACACCTTTGCCTGAACCCCAGGCCCTCAACTTAGCAATTGTGTCTCTGTTTCTAGCAACTGGCTTCACAGATCCTTGATGGAGCAGTTATACTTGGATTGCACAGAATATTGTTCTTGCACAGTCAGGCCTGGGCTCCTCCTGGGTCATGAGGAAGGCATATTACCAGCAGGTGGGCTACCAAACACTGATGGCACTATTGGTGAACTTGGTCCAACCCTTCCTGCCAGCATCCAGAAACACTGGAAGAACAAGGATGGTGTCACAGTCAGTGGGCTCCTTCTGTTCACCATTCCACAGACCATTTTTTTGCTGAACCTCCCCTTTTCAGGCATCTGTGTTTGAAAGGTAATCATGCATCTTCAGCTTCTCTTCCAGGTGGGAAGGAATGGAAAACTCTTTCAGGTCATAGAATCATAGAATCATTTAGGTTGGAAAAGACCTTTAAGATCATCAAGTTCAACTGTTAACCTAACACCGCCATCTCACCACTAAACCATGTCCATAAGCATCTCGTCTCCCCATCTTTTAAATACCTCCAGGGATGGGGAGTCAACCACTTCCCTGGGCAGCCTCTTCCAATGCTTGACAACCCTTTCTGTGAAAAAATTTTTCCTAATGTCCAACCTAAACCTCCCCTGACGCAACTTGAGGCCATTTCCTCTTGTCTTATTGCCCATTACCAGGGAGAAGAGGCCGACCCCCACCTCACTACAGCCTCCTGTCAGGCAGTTGTAGAGGGCGATAAGGTCTCCCCTCAGCCTCCTCTTCTCCAGGATGAACAACCCCAGTTCCCTCAGCCGCTCCTCAGGAGACTTGTGCTCCAGATCCCTCACCAGCTTTATTGCTCTCCTCTGGACATGTTCCAGCAGCTCAATGCTTTTCCTGTAGTGAGGAGCCCAAAACTGAACACAGTATTCGAGGTGCGGCCTCAGCAGCACCAAGTACAGGGGCACTATCACTTCCCTACTCCTGCTGGCCACACTATTCCTGATACAAACCAGGATGCCATTGGCCTTCTTGGCCACCTGGGCACACTGCTGGCTCGTATACAGCTGGCTGTCAACGAGTACCCCCAGGTCTCTTTCTGCCATGCAGCTTTCCAGCCACTCTTCCCCAAGCCTGTAGCATTGCATGGGGTTGTTGTGACCAAAGCGCAGGACCCGGCACTTGGCTTTGTTGAACCTCATCGAATTGACCTCAACCCATCAATCCAGACTGTCCAGATCCCTCTGCAGAGCCCTCCTTCCCTTCAGAAGCACACTTGTGCCCAGTTTGGTGTTATCTGCAAACTTACTGAGGGTGCACTCAATCCCCTCGCCTGGATCTTTGATAAAGATATTAAACAGAACTGGCCCAGAACAGAGCTCACACTGACACTGTGCTCCCATTGAGAGAGGCCAGTACTTTCTCACTATTAGAAATGGTTGTCCAGTCTCTTGGAGAGAATAAGTAAAGGTCCTATAACCACATTTGCCTCATCCAAAGGGTTGATGGTTATGCAATTCTTAGGGCTTGTGGAGATGCTTAAGAGATGGGCTGACAGTGCTAAGCTCCTGCCAGAAAACTGCTGTCATTAGATCTTCCTCCTATACCCAATAGGGAAGCCAAACTGCCACTTTCAGGGGCTGTGCAAATGCTGTTCAACCAGTCCTGTGGTTCAAATAATGGTCTTTGATTTACAGGAATTCAATGGAGTATAAAGTTTATCAAAGGAAAAAGAGTTCACTGTAATTTATTCTGAAATTGATACAACAGGCCCTGTAAGCCTCTGGAGAACATGATTCACAGAAATGCAGCCATCTCTCTGACTGAACACTTGCAGCAACATAGTAGGACTGAGGCTGGTGTTCAAGGCCCAGATGTTCAATGGTATTTAAATATGTAGTTTCATCCAGATCAATGAGATTTAGGCACATCAAAGACCTCTGGGATCCTGGGCCAAGAAGTATAGTATTTATGTGCTTTATTACTGAACTTTATCAGACCTTGACAACATAACCATATGCTGTGGTTATTGGATTCAGGTGTGATCCTACTAAGGCACCTTACTTGAAAGAGCAGGTGCTTTCAAGAGAACTGGGGATTCATCTTTTGGCTGACTGCTGCCAGCTGCTGAGTTACACAAGCAGAAACTGTCCACAAATTCTTTTATTCCAACATAAATATCCTTACGCCCTATTGTTTATATTTTTAATTTCTTTCCACTGGAAAGGCAAATACACACATGCATGCATACACAGCCCTATGAAGAGAAACACGGGATAGCAGAGAGAAAAATTACACCCATCTCCACTTAAGGTTCTTTAAATGGTAGCTGTAACATTTGCAATTTCCTTTTTAATGATACTGGGGTGAAAGTCTGGACACAATTTCCTATTAACTGGAAAAATGTTGTTGACATTCCATTCTCTCCTTTGGATAAAGGCCCCTCTCTCTTCAGCAAGAAGACCATCATTTCCTTGAAGGTGTTCAAGTCAGTGTCAAAAGCTGAAAATAGAAATAGGTGCTGTCTCTAATTAAAACAATTTTTTTGCGGTTTTCATCCCATAATGAAGGGACTCAGTAAAACACTGATAGGAGAGATTGACCAGGCATTAAGGTTCAGAACTGGACTCTAAATTACTTTCTCCATGATGAAAAGTGGTCCAATGGCTTGGATTTACTTGCTGGAAAGGTGAAATATTTCAAAAGAGTCTTTTACATAAAGCATGTTTGTGGTTACTTGACAGGTCCTATTTCTATCCTTCTGTGGTCTCCTCGGTCCTCACCACCTGAAATTGTAGCTCCAGCATGGAAATCTCAAGGAGGTGGTAGGACTTTCCCACTGATCTATGGCACCTTCAACAAGGATTCACTCTGAGGTTGGAGTAGCACTGACTCATGCTAAGGCATGTTTGGATGAAACTCCTCAAGAGGAGCATGAGCACAGGGAATTAATGACATTTTTGCAAGTTGTGCCCAAATGCTTATATGGTGGGCTCAGACCAATGCTTTAACTCTTAGTACTGTAGCTGGGCACCAGAGACTGAGATGCAAGATCTTATTGTTTGAGCCTACATGGCAATAAAAGAAACAATATTTCTTTGTCAAAAGCAGATTCAGGAAATTGCTGTTTCTCCCCTATTTCCTAAGCCTGAATTCACATTTCAGAAGTCCTTAAGCTTTTTCTTGCAGCCCTACCTCAGTGTAACAGTTAGGGATAAACCTTTTTTTAACAAAGTGACAGGTGTTTCTCACCTACAGCAGCAAGAAAAGACTGCTGAATACTCTCCACACCCTGATACCTTCAGGTCTTCCCACAGGGTTCTAACATTTGACTTAAAAAGCCTTATACACGTGGCAACATGTTGTCACAGAACTATATTGCTGCAATCTGAAGCAGCTCTTTCAATTCTTAAGCTTAGAAAGTGGGTTTCCTCTCCTCCAGCTTAGAAGCTCCTGGAGTCAGAGAGGATACAGTCAATGAAGATTAGAGTGCAATTCATCTCATCAAATGCAGAAGACCACTTTGGATGAAAAGTGTTGTGTGATTAAAAGGAGTCACGGGAAATAAGCTTCCATATCTATGCTTGTTTTGGAGACAGCTAGACTCTCATGCACATCCCATTTTGGATTCAGTTCATACACTCTGTGTACCAGAAAGTAATTGCCTATATCGCAGATGTTTTGGCTACACTGGGGTACCATCTGCAAGTATACAGACCATACTAATTAAAAAAAAAAAAACAAACCAGCACTGGCACAGGCACTCATTTATACATAAATGGGCTAGGAGGTGGTGAGGCATATCAAGCAATACAAGCCATCCAACTGCAATTCGTACAACTGCAGTTCAACTCATCCTAGCAGCTTCTGTGTGTTGTGCAAAATGGTTACCACAGAGCTTGATTTCCTCCTTCAGAAACCTATTTTTGTGCAGGAGCAATGAGAGAAGCAGCTGCATTTGGCCAACAAACATACCACATAACATTGCTACCATTCATGAGCAAGTCCTTTTGTGCATGACTACACGCTCCTGACTTTCCAGTGAAATGGAGTGTGAGTGATTCATGGATGCAGTCAGAGGTTCAAAGAGACATTCCTTGGGGAGCAACTGAAATGTCTCCATTTCATTTCTAGGTTTGCTCCAATGAGGAGTACTTGACTACTCAGACATAAGAAAGATGTTTTCAAATGGTGGAAGCACGTGAAGGTGACCAAGGAGGAATACAGAAATACTATCCAATCATGCAGGGCTTTAGGAAAGCCAAAAGCAACCTAGAGTTGAATCTGGCAAACGAGTTGAAGGTCAGTTAGAAAGAATTCCATGTGTACATCAGCAGAGAAAGGAAATTGAGGAACAATATTGTCCCACTGCTAAATGGGGCAGGGGTCCTAGAGACAGAGGACGTGAGAAAAGCCAGTGTACTCCATGCCTTCTTTACCTTGGTCTTTACTGGTGAGACTGGCATTCAGCAATCCCAAGCCCCTGAGACCAGAGTGAAAGCCTGGAGCAAGGAAGATTTACCCTTGGTAGAGGAGGAGCAGGTTAGAGAACATTTAGACAGACCAGACATAGAGAAGTCCATGGGAATGATGGGATGCACCAATGAGTGCTGAGGAAGTGGGCTGTTTTCTTTTCAAGGCGACTCATGGTTATCTTTGAAAGGTCACAGAAAGGGGTTTTCTGAAGACTGGAAGAGAGCAAAAGTCACCCCCATCTTCAAGAAGGGCAAGAAGCAAGATACAGGGAACTGCAGGCCAGTCAGCCTCATCTTGATCCCTGGGAAGATGATGGAGCAAATAATCCTGGACACCATTTCCAAATACATAAAGCACAACAAGGTGAATGGAAGTAAGCATGGATTTGCAAAAGAGAAAACATACTTAACCAACCTAATATCTTTGTACAATGATATCACTAGCTGGGTGGATGAGGGGAGAGCAGTGGATGTTTTCTACCTCAAATTTCTACCTCAAAAAGTATGGGTTTTGACATAGTATTCTGTAACATCTGCGTAAAAAAGCTGACAAAATACTTGTTAGGTAAGTTAACAGTGAGGTGGATTGACAGCTGGCTGAACAGTCATGCCCAAAGCATTGTGATCCATGGCAGAAAGTTCATCTGGAAGTACTAGTGGTATACCAGAGGGGTGGGTACCGGGTCCAATACTTTTCAACATCTTTATTAATGACCTGTATAATGGGGCAGAGAGCACCCTGAGCAAGTTGGCAGATGATATAAAACTGGGAATAGACTAATGCAGCTGTTAGCTGTGCTGCCATTCATACGCACCTTGACAGGTCAGAGAAATGGGCAGAGAGGAGTCTCATGAAGTTCAACAAAGGGAAATGCAAAGTTCTGTACCTTGGGAGGAATAACTCCATGCACTAGTACCTGCTGGGGTACCAACCGGCTGGAAAGCAGCTTGGCAGAGAAGGACCCAGTGGTCCTGGTGAGCACCAAGTTGACCATGGGCCAGCAATGTGTCATTATGGTAAAGAATGCCAATAGTATCCTGGGTTTCATTAGGAAGAGTGTTGCCAGCACATTGAGGGAAGTTATCTTTCCCCTCTACTCAAATGGTTTTGGAGCCTGGCTCTGTTTTGGAGCTAAATGTGACAAAGTGAAGGCCCTAGTAAGTGGTTGGAGGCAATGTCATCATGGAGAAATGTGGGATCTGGCCCTTGTATAAAGGCCTACATCAAATCAGCAGGGCCAGGATTTAACTCTGCATGCTCACACAGTAAAATCTGGGCTTGCAGTTCCTTTGCAGGCAACGAGATCACTGACATCTCAAGACATTGTTTCTCTTCATTCCCCACACAGCCCTTTGTCACCCAGGATATGCACAGAAAGGAGAAAAACACCTCCAATGCCAGTAACTGCAGATGTCACAGACCATTTGTATTTTCTCTGCTTATTGCCTGGGCTCTACCTGGGCAGCTGTATTTCAGACACAGTCATTTCTTACTCTACGCAGAAATCAGGTTCATGTGTTTTGGCAAGATGTTTGCCATCAATTACAAGGAGTTTCACACTGCTCTCTCTTTGTTTCCATCCCAGCTTTAGCTTTTCTTTTTTTTTTTTTTCTTTTTTTGCAAGGGAGCAAGATGATATGGAATACTAAGTCCTATGTTTCTATATTGAGCTGTTGCTGAAATTGAATCAAGGCATAGTGTCTTTCTGGATGCTATATCCTGGGGAGAACATGCAAGTAGTGATGCCATCCTGTGCTGCATTTCCAACATTTGCAAGCTAAAGCAGTTGCAGTATACAAATTGAGTTGGAACCCACATATAAGTTTTATTTTTCCTTTAATTAAGTCTTACTTTAAAAAAATCCACTTCCCCCCCGCCTTTTTTTGGGGAATGGAGCAAGTGTTCTTTTTTCCAGACTAAAGAGATACCCCATGAAATTATCCAGATATTTCAAGGTCCCTCTGGGTTTTATAACTCATCTTTCACATAACTTATAAATTTTTATCTTGTCAGAGTGGGGAAAACAGCTACTGATAGATGAACAGCATCTGAGGAGATATGAAGTAGCTCAGGGCTAGGTTTCTTCCTGAAAGAAAGGTTACCTTACATTTGGAAGTGTTTGATTGCCTGTTATCTATTTATTCATTTCAAATACATGAATCTTTCAATTCCTTCTTTAGCTGGGTCAGGAACAGAAGTGATGAAAAGCCCTTCATTCCACGACATGTCCCTCTTATATTTCACATCTATCTAAACCCAAGAAGAACTGAAAGACTGTTTTCAACCAGTTCAACTTCCAAACAGATGATAACAATAGGCATGGGCTTATTTTTTATATCATCCTCTGGTGAGACCAGAGACATTAGAGAGTTCCTCCTGTGGCTGGAGAAAACCCTCTTTCACTCTTGCAGAAATTACTGGCTTGGAGAATGCATAAAAAAATCTAGTGATTAGGATATCTATTGAGTCTGAAATAAAATTATTTACTCAGGGTAACATTAGGACCAATTTTCACAGCCGGCTTTATTATGCAGAACAGACATTCCTTCAGAGGACCTTCAGACTGCAAAATTTCACAGCAATGCACAAACCCTAATCTTTTATTACAACACCAACATCATCCGGTAAGATAAGCATAAGATAGACTCTCAGAACAAGTAATCCTAATGCCTGGTTATCACGGCCTTTCACTCATGTATGCCAATGGGCAATGTCTTGGATTCTGATACAACATACTAGTATTACCACCACAACCTCTTTATAATTAAGAAAAGCTGCAGTCTGCAGATACAGAATCCACCATGACTGATAACTGAATTCTCAGACAGGTGCCACAGAGAGGAAGTACTTAAGACAAGAAACTACAGGGCTAACCAAGCATATCCTGGGTAGTGAGTAGTAAGGCATCCTCACCTGAGGATGCCTACCATTTCATCCTGTTTGTTTCTCATATTGCGTGCATATTAGAAAATATACATTGTGGGAAGTGGGTACTCCGCTTCTTCATGATTAAAAATATACAGGATTATAAAAAGAGAACTGCTGTTAATACTAGTATAGTTATCACAGGTTTCCTAAAACTGACACTAATCTCAAGCTTCTCACAACACAATTTTATTCCAGGAAGCTCTTGGAAATACGAGCAACCCTATGCTGATTTTATGTCCCTCTAGCACAAGTGTTGCTTTGCCTGTAAATTGTACACCTGTATATCACTGCCTAAGTTGCTTGCTTGCTTAAGGTACATGACAATCCACCCAATCTGACTATGGGTTTTGTGCACATTTCTGCAGCCTGAACTGAACTGTCAGGATAATCTTTGCCAATATACCTATTTTCCTTTCCCAGCCTACTGGTGATGGAGAAGATAAATTGCCTTTGTATCTACCAGATTAGCCAATCTGAGCCCAGTTAATGGTCTGAGAAAAAAGAAATCCAAATTTCAGGATTATTTCCAGTGAAAAGTACTCACTCCTTGTATATTAAAATTAAAAAGGCAGCTGAAGACCGCTACTGTAAAAATCAGCAGAAGCCTCCAGGGAAGTCAACAGTTTTCTAGGATGTAAGCAAACATCCTGCCAAGAGTGTTAATTAGTCACACCTCACAGTAGATACTGACTTTGCACCAGAGAGGTAAGAGAACTGAATGTGTAACTGCAGTGGTATCAAAGTTCTGGTCAGCAAGGCAAGACTGGTTGGCTATATTTTGGTTTCTAAGGGAGAGGAGTTTTACCCACACCTGCAAAGCATGGCTTTGTACTTCAGCCAAGCTGACTTAATAATGAGCTGCTGCTGAAACAGGTGCTAATAACCACTCCACCTCAGGTCCTTGATCCGCTCCTTTCTGTCGAACCAAGTGATTTTGTGCCTGCAGAGCTAGGGAATGAAGTAGAAATCTTATTTTATTTTAAAACACACACCTGATTTCCCGCAGATTGGCTACTAGAACTGACTCCCACATAGGTGTACATGTTCATTCTGTGGTGTCCATGCAAAAGTGATGCCACCAAGAGAGATCAATAAGCTGTAAGAAATATGTCCACCAGGGATGGTTCGTGCCATGACAGCGGCAGGACTCCTCAGGGTCTTACAAGGGAAGTGTAGAGGACAGAAGAATAAATTAGTGCTTTTGACAGTATACTGAAGTTGGTAGTATATCAGTTGATACGATAACCCTAGGCTCTACCACATACTGGGTTTACCAAGCCTGTTTTATCCGTGTGTCTATGGGCATCATCCTGTTTTCAGGAGGGCTCTCAGATCTATTCCACCTGGTTGCAGATGTACCCTCAGCATGCCAGACCAAAGGCAATGGCAAGTATAAGCTTTGAGGTATGCATCCTCTCATTCCAGCTATGTATGACCACTTCTTGAATAATAAGGTGCCAGTTGCAAATGAACGGAAGATAAGTATTGTAAGAGATAATATCCCCCCCCTACTGTGACTTGCCACATCTCTCCTATCACGTGTCTAGATGATGTGGTCCTTAAAATGCAGAGACAAACCTCAGAAATGGGGCTGGTAGAATTTCAACACGTATTCAAACATTTCAAAACTTCTTTAACTGTCAGAAAAATGAGTGGAGAATAGCTGGGCAACACTTTCCTCTCAACAAACTGTGTAATAATATGAAATGCAATTCATTTGGGAGAAAAGAATTTCTGGATTAAAGTGTAACTTTAGAATTTAAAGGTTAAATTTGCATTTCCCCTGTGGAAAATTTTGTTTCTGTCCTTTGCTGTTTTCATATTACATCTACTCACATTAGCCCCTAGTAGTCCCTCATGTCAGAACAGCCCACTTGCTTCTGGCTGAATTACCTGGCAATCCTTTAGATAAAATCTAACACCTGTAGCTCAAGAAAATAGAATTACTCTTTACCTGCCAGGCCTTGCTGTGCTCTGTATAGTTCATCAAGGTAGTATTAATAACATGACACAGTGACATAAACCTTCATCCAGTAGAGTGAGCCAAGTCATGGCATGCAATGGTATAAGAAGGAAAAAAGGTCACCAGAACCAAACATGGTATTTAAAGTTTTCAGTCAGGTAAACCAGAAAAAAGTTGTTCTTGAGGGGTAGCTCAGTCTTGCCACCTTAATTTCTCCACTTGCTCAGTTAAAGTGCATGTAGCTAGTGATAGCCACGGTGATATGCAGAGAGGTTGCCAATAATGCTCTGAAGATGTCCCAGTCTTAACAGATGGTAGTTGTGTAAAGTGGGGTGCTAGATTTATCCTTAATTTCACTGCAGCAGTTCTTTTGGCTGCAGTTTTTATATCAAGCTCAGCTCCACCTTCCATTAGTGGAAGCATATGTGCTGTAGAGCTGTCATGGTGTATTCCTAAACGAAAGCAAGTTTCTAGTAGCATTCCCACTCACTTCAATGGGAGCTCAGAAGGGTCAGCCAGGCTGCTCAAAACGGCAACAGGCAAGGAGGGAACTCCTGATTGCCATAAAAACCAAAATAGACAAAAAGTATGCACTCTGGCTGACTCTAATGTCACATACCTGAGAGAACAGATCAAGCTGTTCTGAAATTCTCAGGATATTTTAAACTGATTTATTCAGAAGGCAAACACTATGAATAACTGACGAGCATATTTGTTTAGGCCATGATCCATTGCCCAAATGAAAGCAGTGAAAATATTGATCAAAGATGGTGGCAAGATAAGGACATGCCAAACTGCTTTGCTTTATTTTTGTCCTGAACAAGACGACATGTGTATAAATCTCAAGCTTCATTAAGAAACCTTTCAGGCAAAGCTTTTCTTAAATGACCCCTCCATTTGTCTC
Source organism: Egretta garzetta (assembly GCF_000687185.1). NCBI lineage: Eukaryota > Metazoa > Chordata > Aves > Pelecaniformes > Ardeidae > Egretta > Egretta garzetta. The sequence goes on along the minus strand of NW_009259178.1, from coordinate 43,702 downwards.
CCTCCATCAAGATAAATATTTTCTCCCTGTTCTTAAGGCAAAATTCCCTCTCACCAAGAGTCTTGCAGCGTGACAAGCCTGCATAATCCACTGTATGAGAAGATCTCCAATATTATTTGCATGATGTTGAGCAGCAAAAGATGACAATTCAGGCAGAGGTATTTTAAAAATCTTGGAGAGTGGATTTTCTTGTTTTTCAAGCAGAGTAAGCTTTCAATGAGCCAAAAACAGATGAGAGCATTAACATTTAGATGAATAGTGAAGGTGCTACAATAATGGAATGAGGGTAAGGTATGAAAGGAATGAGCAATTTATAATAATATTTGTTTGTTTCTCAGAAGATGAGACATGGAAGGCAGAATATAAACATGTTTCCACAGGTAATTACTCCTCTATTTTCAAACAACACATTATTTGCTGTATGTGCATATTTATAAGAAAAGACAACCAGAAATTCAAAGTACTATTTTGAGTTATATTTTCTTATGTGTTTTCAATAACACATAGATTAAAAAAAAATCTTTATAAATGTGCTAGCTTTTCATTCTAAAAATGCTCAGCAGAAGAGGTAGCAACCTTTAGTTGCTGCTGTAGTTGATGAGAGACATTACTGAAAAAGACCATGATGCAAAATAATATATTGTGTCTTGATGGTCATGTACATAATGTTTTTAGTTATTCAGAAAAACAAAACAAAACCCAAAGCAGTTCAGTGTTTTACATAGCAGACTTTAAGAAGGCAAAACCTTTAATAAAAATCTACCCATGTGTTTAAGGACCTGAACCATGATTCAGATGATTGAAACTCCTACTTGACCTCAAGCTTCCTCTGCCAACTTGACCAGGACACTTAGTGTCACTTCGGTTCCCTTTGAACAAGCAGATCTCTGTCTTTATATTTGGGTGTTATGAGGGATGATCTTCCAAATTTTTTCTATGGTTCTGATACTATCAAGTTTTTATAGTTTTGATACTGTCATGTTGATAACATTGACAGAGGCACAGTACTAGATGGAAATGAATGTTCCCCCTTCACCTATTCTCATAGTATGGCTGCAATGATGATGGGGAGCCATTTAACTCCATCTGGCTGCACTGCATTCTTCATACACATGGCTCAGGCACAGGCTACAGGAGCATGAGATCCAACAGGTAAGTTACTTCTGTGCTTCCTGTCATTCACACCATGCCTCATGAGTCACCCATGGCTCAGGAAAGAGAAGGTCATTCTGGGACAACCTCTTCTTCCTTTGGGAGTCCAAGGTTAGTCAGCAATGGAGGCAGGGCTGCTGACACAAGAAGCAAACCCCCTGCTTTCAAATGGAGAGTCCTATATGAATGGGACTTCCAGTGAATGCCACCAGGTCATCTAACATCTTATCCCCAGGGTATAGATAAATAATGAATGTGTTAAAAAAAAGCCTAATGGAGTCCATTGACAAAATACACTGAAGTGGGCAGCAGCCTTGTCTGAGTATAGTTGAAAACTGACGTTGGGAAAGTGGTTGGCCCAGGTGTGGAGATCTGATTTTGAGGAAGGAGTGCCTGCTCTGCCACAGAGATCTAGCATTGCCATTTGCAAATTATTTAGCCATCCTAAAATGAACTGCCACCATAAGTAGGTAAGCATCCAGGCATGGAGCCCAGGCTCTCTCTACAGAAGAATGGCAGCTAAGCTTATCTCTTGCCCATCATCATGCTGGAGGGATGTCTTTTTCACATGGGCAGTGCTGAGGCTGTGACCACCCTGCATTGCTTATGCAAAGTGTGGCAGCAGTATCCCAGGTACTCTGGAAAGCATGCTGTTGGACTAGATTTAATTGTAAAGATTATGGAAAGAACAAACATTTGGGTGATGTCTGGGCACTGTGAGAAACTCAAGTGGCGGTATTAGCGTCATCTCAGGCAGGGCAGAGCAGATTACTTTCTTTATCTATATTTTTTCACTCTGGAACAATATTGCTGTCATTTTAGCAGCAGACAGATAATCTCTTTTTTACACATTTTAATAACAGGCTTGTCCCTTTTCCTTGCAGTGTGAATATACAATGCCTGTCCATCTTCCGCCATGGCCATCCTAGCAGACACCACTTCAACCCCAGCAACCTCGGTTACAAGCATAAAACCCATTGTTGCAGCCCACACTGCAGTCTTCTAAGGAAGCCTCAGCCCAGAACAATGAAGTGCAGCCACTAGCCTCACCGAGGCAGCAGCCATTTCACCAAGGAGAACTTTCAGGGGTCCAGCAACAGCTTTCAGCTGTCAGAAGTCCAACAGCAGGTAGTTTTCATATGTGTAGGCCCATTGAAGTTGGTTCTTTCTTTTGGCTTGACAAGTCTCTGGACAGGTTCTGCACTGCAGGTAGTTTGCCAGACTTGCTCCTGCACTTTGGCTTACTGAAATAACACAGCATTTATTTCCATTCGGAATGGTAGGGGTCAGATTCTTAACACAGCTGGAAATGGTAGGGTTGTGTCAGTGTTTATCTCTGCATCTCTACCCTTTGTGGTGCCAGTTCAGTCTGGAGAAAGTGTAATGAACATCAATGGAAATAAATGGTTTTTGCTGGTGATGATCACCGTGGTGCAAGTCAGGGCGGAATATATCCTCTGAGAACTTTAACAGGAGTAGCTTATGGTCATTTCACTCAGAAAAGTGGCTCTGCAAGATGAACATGGATAGATTCTCAGGCTGCCTTATTTAACAGAAAACCACTGACAACCCTGAGGGCTGTGTAGGTTTGGTTCTTGCCCAGTCCAAGACCAGACGTGTATCCTACAGATAAAGGCTGACCTGCAATACCCCTTTCCCTGTGAAGTCTGAGATTTTTGTCTACTTCAGACACAATGTCATAGCATAATTTTATGGATCTTTGTGCTATCAGCCTTGAAATAAATCCTGTTACCATATGGGTTTATTTCAGGAAATAAAATAATGCAACTGCTAAAGATGACTTAGTGTGCTTGAAAGCTTGTGTATTTTTCCAGGTTTATCTGTTGCTCTAGTAACAGATACTACCTTTTTTTTTTTCCTCCTACAAACCAAACCTTATTTTTTTTCTTACTTTCATTGCTATTGAAAATGTACAAAGAACAGCAGGGGATGGTTTGAAGGAAAATCGGGTAGTGAAAGTGTTCTCTTCATATAGATATGTGCTTTAGCCAGGCCAAATACATTCCACTGATGCAATATGTCATTTAACATTTCTTCTCTTTTGCTGTCTGATAGCTGATTCTCTCTCTGTTCAGCAAAGTCTTAGTGTTTTTCAAGTATGTACACTGACCGCTTTTTTCTAAACTAATACAATTACCAGCACCAAAATATTCATGGCATTTGGGTCCCAAGGTGACTATAGATTTTAATGTATAGCTTTTTTAGGTACTGTAACACAATTATGTTTATACCAAAGTTTTGTGGCTACTCTTGGTTGGACTAAATAGTCCTATTCTCAATCAGAACTAAGAATCAGCCGAAATTTTTTCAGAAACAATAAATCAGAAAAGCATCCATCTGTGTAAAAAATCTATTTGTAAAGGCAAGCCATAAATTCTCCGCAAGTGCTTCAGTGCTTTTCTCAGCCACACCTACGTGAACAGTGTAGGCAGACACATCTTTGCTATGTCTGCCCTTCCTGATGGCGAGACACAAACCAGCTCTCTCTGGGGAGCTGAATAGTCACATTCGGCGTTTGCGTAGCTCTGAGCTAATGCATTTAAATTGCTCTGGCCTGCAGCCAGCAGGGCACACAAGCGAAGCAGACGTGACCATCTGTACTTGTCTGTGCCCCCAAAAACAGAGTCCTGGTCATTCTTTCCAGCATCCGTGGCACTGAACACTTGCTAACACCAACAAATTATTCTTTTCTTTTTGCTCTTGATGTACCCCACTGCATATCAATTAGTCCAGCAAGGGGAAACACAACAGCCTCAACAACCAGTTATTTATTTCCTATGTCTTACTCTCCAATTCTTTCTGCTTTTACTCAGCTGTATCAGCTTGATTCATTGATTATTCTTTTTTCTTTTATCTAGTTGTACCCTCAGCTGTTTCTTCTGTCCTATGCAGCAAGACAGGGAGTAACTTCGTTTCAATTTTTGTTACCCTCAGACAATTATCCTCTCAGTGGACATTGCTGCAGGTAAAATTCAGCCTGAATTGAAAGGCTGATGTATTCAAAGCCACAGCATACACCTTTATGTACTCCCCTTGTTCAATAACGACTACTGGGCTTCTGTGTCTAGCAAAATTTGTTTTAAAATTAGTTTCAAAATTTCTGCCAGAATGCCTTTTTCATTAAATTTTTTCCCTAGAAACATAATTCAGTTTGCTGGTGTAACACTTGCCTAGCCTGACTCATGCTCTACTGTCTTTTATCAGGGTGTCCCTGTAAAGCTTGACATAGGGAGCTCTGAAGAAATGCAGATGAGTCATATCTGGGTCTATTCCATTGGAAGGGACACCTTGCCCTAAGAGACCAGAAGGCAAGACAGCCTGGACTTGTTGAATGTAAATTTCAGTGAAACTGTTCTGTGTATTCACAGTCTTCTTTCAGTCACAACCAAGGGCTTCACGATCTTTGCAACACATATTGCACAGAGGTTACTGTAAGCTGAATGTACATTAAGTGAGATCACAGAACACAGTTCTCATTGTAAGACTTCCTTACACTATGGAAGCAGGAGGCAGAGGACAAATGTAAATAAGAATTAAATCCCTGCAGTTTGGTCATGGAAGAAGCAGATGTGGTAACTCAAAAACTTCGTATCTTTCCAAGTGGATACTTACTGTCTTGGAAAAGGACCAGAAAGAGTCAATAGGCATGATTTTGAAAGCCATACTCAGATGGTAATTTTCTCCCTCAAGCCAAAAGTCCACAGTTGAGGGCCATTTCCCATTTCAAAAACCAGGTGTTCACTGATACCAGGAGATAGCAGGCACTGGTGGTACATCTGGCATGGCTACAGGATAAAGACTCTCCAGCTGGTCTGTGTAGCACCTGTTTCTGAAGGGTTGTCCCTCCAACACAAGCTTCCATATCACAAATGGCTGTGCAGGATAGCTAGTCTTCTGCCTAGGCTTGCCAACAACAGCTGACTGTACACATTGATGAGAAGCTGAGGAAATAACATAGTCCTTTCAGTGTGCTTTTTCTTTAGGGAGGTAGAGTGGGTGCACCAGCCTCTGATGCTGTACTTCCCATTTTTATTGGCATGTACAGTGGATTAGGAAGGGGGGCCCCAAAACCCAGCCTTCCAGGGAGATGTCAAAACTGAGGATTACTCACCAACCCCACCCAGGACAAAAGCTGCTGTTGCATGGAGGTGTCAATCAGATGCAGGGACGTTCTTCACCTCTTGGGGCTTTCCCATCAGACTGGGGGAGTGATATCTGTCTTCCAGATGGGATGCTGGTGGGCCACGGAACTCAGTTTCCCCAGGGAGCCTTGTACCCTTCATTTGTATACCTCAGTCCCTCTGGAGGTCCAGAAAAAAGTGAATATTTATCCTACCTTGTACTCTAATGCCCTGTGTACACCCCAAGCAGAAAATGAAGCCCAGCAGTTACTGATCATGTGGGGTGTAAAGCTCTTCCAAGAAGTGTGAGTGCCCTGCTTCTGTACCATACATGTGTTGTCTCTGCATGATGCTTTGGCAAAGGAAGTCTAGTAACCTCTGTTTCTGGGGCTTGCAATAAAGCGTTAATTATATTAACCAACGTATACAGCTATGGAAACTCTAGCACAAATGTTTTTCTTTCTGTATTACTTGGGAGAGGGGAAAAAAGAGGACTAATAGTGAATTTTGTTAATACTGTAAATCTACTCTTGATGTCTGTATGTGCACGTGTAGGGCAGTATGTACTCAACTTTTCCTATTAAATATCTCCTTGGTAGCAAGCAGAAATACATCTTAAGCAACTAATGCTTTTGTGACATCCTTTTGCACTGGGAGATTCTGTCTCTCCATGGGTGATATAGGGTATTATCTAAGAAAAAGGTAGTGCTTAAGTAACAAAGGTTTATTCTACTATCCATTTTGCAGCTGCTTTTTGAAAAAAAACCCCCAAACCAACCCAAAAGCCAAACCAAAAAACCCCAAACAAACAAAAATCCAAAACACTTAAAATCCTGAATGTGAAAACAGTAGATAGAAGATACAAGATCCTGTTCCAGATATCCAAGAAACATTGCCTTTGCTTTTGAAAACACACAGCCAGATCTTCAATACAGTCTTCAGTCAAATAGACCTATACCAGACTTTGGATCTCCAAGTTGCAGAGGTCTGTCCAGCCTGAGAGGGGAGCTGTGCAAGCAGAGTGTCTGGGGCAGCTTGCTGTGCATATGAGCTGCATCTCAACACAGCAGGGCCAGGCTTCTGCCACAGCTGTGTTCAAGCACAGAGGGAGGCAGCAACTTGAGCAGTGTACCCAGTGTGAACTTTAACCCATCACATCCATCGCATCTCTTTGGAGCAGTTTGCATCAAAACAGAAATGAGGTATAGAGTCAAAGCATTTCTGTTACGGAGATGCCAGATTAGGAAGGAGCACTAGCAACAGGTATTTACATCTGGGGAGAACAGCTTCAAGTCCCAGAGACACACATTACTTCCACGGCTGATAGCTGCTGTCTCTGTTGCATTGCTGGAGGTAAATAGCAGAGGTGTTATGGGTCCTAGAAACTTCTGTGGGATGTAAAAGAAATATCCTCCTTACTCAATAACAGTTCTATCTCGAGGCCTCTATTCCTCATGGCTCTGCAGACTCTCTAGTGTCACATGTGTCAAGGTATTTCAGCCCACTGTTATCCGAGGCATGACTCTCAGTTACGGGATAAGGGTGACATGCAGTGCTCAAGTGCAAATATGAAATGTTGTATATCTTGTGTTGCACAATGACTTACTGTGAATTTCTGCCCAGCAGAGGTAGGAGAAACACATGGAGAGACAGGGACTGGGAAAGGCTGAGGACTGAGGCTTGCAGAGATACTGAGGAAGAGAAAGGGGAAGAGGGAAGGGAGGAGAGGAACGTAACCACACCAGCAAAGGCAAAGTTTAAGGTGAGAAATTTGTTAGTAAGTGAAGCAAAGGGATATAAAGAGAGCAGGGATGGGGAGGAGGTACACAGGGCCAGATTTTCCCATCTCAGTCAAACCTTTCTTACCTGCAAGCAAGGTTGGAGACTGGATGAAAATGGCAGAACAAGGCTCAGCTGCATCTGCCCCTGGATAGCGTGAGAAAAGGTAATGACAGATATGTTGAATGTAAACCACACTGGCAGCTCTATATCTGTTATTTGGAGCTACTGGGTTGTTTCATAGGTCTAGATTGTAGCAAACAATGGTCTTAGCAAGCTCTGTGATTACACAAGGACTTTGCACTTCTGCAGCTTTTCATAATCTATTTGAACTTTGTTCAAGCATTTCTAAACCAAGTGCATTGGATCAATCAAAAATTATGTAATAATTGTGTAATATGAAGGTCTCTCTTGGGTATTCTCATCTAACACTCTTCAGAACACTTGGGCAGTCTGTCTGGTTATCATACCCATTCATCATAAGAGGGTTTTTTTATCCTCCCATTATGGGAGTACAAACCAAAATTCAAAGGGATATACTTTTGGGCAAGTGATAAGAAACAAGGAAGGTGAAAAAAAACCAAGGGTGTGCATTCGAGGCTTTAGCCTTACAGCTGATGTCCCAGTCACCTTTAATCATGTTCTGGAAATGAGGAACGTATTTCCAATATGTAATTACCTTTCTCTCCCCATTTCCAAGGAGAGGAAGAGGCACTAGGGGAAATTGTAGAGGGAATATGGAAACTTGTCATGCTTCCATTTCCCTGGAGCTCAGTCCTGCAAGATCATCAGCATACACTGCTTTTGGAAGTTAAGATTTATTGAAAGCACTTGCTTCGTTAGAGCTCTTCCATGACTGGGAACGTCCAATAAATCTGGGGAAGGAGATGAGGAGTCTGGGATTTCTTTTGGATATTTTATTGCACTGAAGGCTTCCCAGAGCGGAGCTAAGTGGAAGCAAGGACCAGCAAAGCTTATGAAGAAAGCAGAAAGGATCAAAGTCAACATCAAAGGATCAGAGGATCAAATTTGACAGAAGAGGAGAACAGACAACAGTAAGAGGCTTTTCGGAAGGAACAGAGTAGCAGATGAGGTACGCAGAGCTTAAAAAACATTCAAGAGGGGGTGTAAAAATGAATGCATCATGCAGTTAGTGCTCCTGCCAAAGTGTGGTATAAAACAAGACAGCTTATTACGGCAGCTCTAAAGACACAGGCAGTACCACTTTGCACAAGTCTGTGCACTGATTTGCTCCATACTGCCTTCTACCAGATACTCTCTCTGTGATCTACTTCCTCGTTGCGCCTTGACTGTATCAAGTATTTCCTTACATTTTCCTTGCCACTTGTTGCCTTGGATTTGCAAGGCAGAAAAGCTTTCAAAGTACCTGCTGGAACATATCACAGTCCCTGGTAGTGCCGCAACTTGCTGTAGTCTCAGCTGCTGGATTTGCACAGCAATCTGCTAGATCTGTAAATTTATCTTGTTACAGCACAACCTCCCTCCCTCCCCCACCCCAGACTCTGTTTCACATTTGCTGAACAGATTTCCTCCCTTCTCTTCTCCCAGATATGGGACCTCACTCCCCCATCAGCTGCACTGTACCTTTAGGGGAGCATTATCTTTTAGTCTGGGTGGTAGGTCAAGCACAGCCTTTCCCAGAGCCTGTGAGCACTTGGGCTTTGTGAGCCCACACTTCAGGGAACCACAATAGTTGTGAGCAATTGGACCTCCCCTGCTTATAAAGACCTCCCAGCACAGTCACTCAACTGCTCTTTTTGATAGACAGCACTAACTCTCAGCTGCAGGCAAAATTAAAACACCACTACAGCCACATATATTTCCCTGTCCTGGTTTTCTTAGTGCTCCTGACCTTTCTCTGTCCAGGACTCCTCTTTCAGTATATCATCTCCCCCAGATCATGAACAGAAAAATGGGAGGACTCACTCATCCTTTATCCTCTTCTACTCTAACTTACAGGGAACTGACTGGAGAACCCCATCCTTTCACAGATGACAGATGCCTTTATCAGGTGATTCCTTTATTGGTTTCAGCAAATTCTGCCTGGGTAGCAGCTGTCTGGATACCAGAAGTGCTTCTCCTGAAAGAACCTATTAATTGCCTTGCTCACGCATGACAGCTGTGTAAATCTGTGAATCAAGTTCAGCTTTGTAATACACATGTTACAGATTATCTGTTTCTTACACCCAGCAAATGCCTTTGGGAAGAAGTTAAGCTCTTGAGGTAGGGTGAGATGCAGTTTGGGATTAAACAGGTAAATGGATTAAACAGGTAAACTAACCGTTTCATGAAACCAGTCAGAAATTCTTTGCCTTAATCCAAAAGATTCTCTGTAGATTACAAAATAATGATCTGGGAGGTGTCTTTTGCCAGTGATACATGGGGTTTTTTTTTAAGGGTAACCCCTGTGGATACCTAAGGAGTTTGGATCTTGACTATCTCTTGATTTAGTGGGCTTCAAGCATTGAAACACATTAGAAGCCAAAGGCCTCAAAAGACTCTGGCAGTCAGTTAGGCCATAACAGTTATATTGAAATAGTTTCCCAAATAGATCTTGGGTATCAGCAAGTTCCAGGGGAACTACTTTGTTTTGGAAGTGAATGATGATAAGGGGATGTAAGTTTTTGCAAGAATCTCCATGCAAATACACACACTCTGTTCAGTGTGATTATTATGTGTATACATTGCTTTTAGACCCTTCAGATTGATTTATCTGAGAAGACAAATCTCCAATTTTGTTCATCTGCAATGAATCATGAGGGCAGACAGTGAGGACACTGCTGGTAGGAAATGGGCTGCTGCATCAAGCTGGCTGTTGTGCTTCTCTAAGAGAGCACTAGAAGAGAGCAACAGCATTTCAAAGGGACTGTCCTGGTGGTAACACAGACAAACAGCCCATTTGGAGCACATTTCTGATCTGCTCCTGGGTTTCAGATGGTTGTGAATAAAACGTTGTCAAAAATAAGGTTAGAAAGCACTCAAAGGTCATCTCATCTATCTTCTGCACTTCAGCTGTACCTATGCCACTTCCCACAGATGCCTATTCTTATGTACTTCCTCCAATAGAGATGCCGTGAATTCTTCCTCTTAATGTCTAATTTAACACTGCTGCAAGATCATTAACTGTTCCCTTTGTCTCAGGAGGCCATCATAGTCTCTTTGTTCATACGGGGAAGTTTACCTAGATGAAGCTTATTTCTGTCCATCGCCTGTAGGAAAAACAGCCCTGCTCCTTTCATTCTTTCCTTTTAGGCCGTGTATCCTTGACTTATGAAGAGCCACATTGTCCTCCTCAAAGAGGTGTCACCCAAGGAAGCGTGCAGTGCCCAAGACAAGGCACAGTGACTCATCTAGTCCCTGTTGGTGCCAGCCTGCTTTGTAGAAAGCATTCATGTTCCTATTATGTCTCTGTGGCATAACACAGAACAAAGATGTTCCTGCAGAAATACCCCAGCCAGCTCAGCACTGCTGGTCCAAGCCACAGCCTAGGTTTTCAGGAGTCATGCCATTCTCCCTGGTGTGCAAGTTCCTCTCACTACTGCACCTGGCACCTGGGAGGACAGTGGGGATCTCAAACCCAGAAACAATGTTATTTCTTTTACAAAAACAGCAGAATACAAAACAAAAAAAAACAGAGCTGGCATCATGAAGGTTTATGTGAGTGCACAGGAATGAATCCTTCTGTCTCTCTTGCCTGAGTATTCAAGGTTAACGCAACTGCTTCCAGTGGGGCAGAAAAGATATTTCTTCCAGAATAAAATGCCAGAGACTTTGATTTTCTTTAGTGCCTTCCAGCAAGCTTCATCTTCTAGGGCCACCTGGACATCATGAGTTCAATCAATTTCCTCTGTTAAAGGTAAACTTGGCTGTTGCAGGAGCAGCAGGTCACTTTTCTATTTGTAGCTTATATTGCTTGCATTTTCCTGTTGACCATAATCTGTGATAGAAATTCTGTTTGGCTTCACATTTCTCCTCCATTCTACCCTCTTCCAGGGAGGTTTTAAAGAGCATCATCTGTAAAAGTGTTTTGGAAAGGTGAGCCCAAGAAAAGCCTTCACTGTCCACCACTCATTTGTATTATAGAGCATCCCCACCCCCAAAGACATGGAATAAAGAAGTTATTATGTAGCTTTTCTTTAAAATTAGAGACCTCCTTTCAAGGGGACTTCCTGCTTGTGGCATTCTATTGCTTGACTTCCATGGCATCTGAGCAGCTCTCAACTCTCTTTGCCTTCCAATACTCCCAAGGGATTGGGAAGGGCATGAAGGAATGTCTGGGGGATGTTCTCAGTGAAAGGTTTGGATGCATCCTTTGGTGTCAATGTTGCAGAGGGTTCCCGGGGATTTAGTGATGCTTGAAGCAGTCACTGGAGAAAAGCTTGGGCTGTATTCAAGGCACCCACAATCAGTGTCCCATTTACACATCACGTTTACCTTTCTTCTATGATAATGCAGGAAGCTGGGATTCGGTAGCCAGGAAGGGCAGAAGATCTGGATCATTCTGTGACTGTTTGGATTTAAGCAGTACATGTAGCTCTGGCAACTGTTTTAAGCTCCACCATCTAACTGGGCTCAGTGGGACCCCGTAGACTCTTGCTACTCTCAAGGGATGGGATACATGACTGAGAGAGCTGAATTAGCAGAAACATAACTGTGGCTATTTCACAGAGCATCAATTTTAGTTTAAGTAAGTACAAAAAGCTGATGCAGTTGGCCTTATACTGATGCAATATATTGATGTTCATGCAGTGGTAAGCACTTCTAGAAGGGATTCAGCCTCAATGGTCTAACTTAGGGTTTTCCACACAGGAGTCTATGGCAGACCAGGGAATTAAAGGGGGCCCGTGCTGCTTGTCTCCAAAGATTTAACAGGTTTCTGCTGTAGGAAGGGAAGGCACCTGGAAGATGTTCAGCATCTCAGGCTCAGCTCTTGCCTGCCTGCACAATCAATTACTGCTTGAAGCTAACTTCATGGGTGCTGTGACCCGAGTCATGCACACCTAGTACTTTGACTGTAGGAGTGGGAATTCCAGTATCTGCTCTGTCAGAAAGGCCTTTGCGAAGTATCGATGTACAGGGTTTAACACAGGCCACAGAACTTTTCGTGTAAGGTGTTTTTCTGTCTTTTAGAAATTGTTTGCCTCCCCAGACCACAGATGATTCTTGTGCCTTGAGGAGAGAGGTTTCAGATCCATGCAGACAAACAGCCCTGAGTCACCAGCTCAAACAGGTAAGCAGAAGGGGAGACAGAGGAGGAGGGTAGGCAGATTTCCTTGCCTGTAAACAAAGACTGTGGCAGCAGCAAAAAAAGACAATAAATGCCTAAGTCAGACTTACAACACTGGAAACAAAGCCTCACCATTCAAAGGGAAAAGTGGTGACAAAACAAGATGGTTAAACATATTCTGCTGACCTTTCTACATCTACCTTTTCATCTTTCATTAGCCTTCAGCAGCATTCTGGCCTAACTCCTGCTGGGCAGTCATTTAACCTCCATCTAAAAAACACGATGGAGGGAGTACACCACAGGAAAGCAGTTTTGCTTCTATGCTTTTTTTCAGACTTACTTTCAAGCCCTGGCTTTGGTGTTCTGTAATAATGTGTTGTCATAAGAACTGCAGTCTGCCTTAGTCACTCCAGTATGCTCCTGATTGTTCTTTTAGCTAGATAACAGCATGCTGCACCTTACGTTGCTTCAGAAGACTGGGGAGGTAAACTGCTCTGGGATGCTCTATATTTAAATAGTAGGCTATTGCTTACAATACAACAGTGCTATGTAAAATGCTAGCCTTTCTGTTATGCATGCTAGATAGATACAGGTTTACATTGGGAAAGGTAAAGAAAGGCTATCTATCTTCTTTCATTCTGCAGCATCTGTATTCTGCCCATCTATGCTGGGAGCAGAAGTGCCGAGGAGACTTCTCTTGCCCCATGGGAAGTCCCATGCCACCTCTTGGCCCTGTTACACACCGCTCGTGTGATTGTGTGGGAAATTTAGTGTCTATTATGTACGATGTATCAGGAAGCCATGCAACTGCATTGCTCTCCTGTTCACACTGGGGCTGTCTGTCCCTGGGCGTTTGACATCCTGCAAAGCAGGTGTGCGTTTGTGAGGGCCTTGGGTGAAGGAAACGCTCCTTCTTCAGTTCCAGGCAGGCCAGCTGAGGGATTCATCCCTGTCAAGACTGAGGCAGCTGTGGACATGTGTGTAGCTGTAGCATAGCCAGTTTTAGTGTTTAAAAATAAAATAATTCAGCAGCCGTTAGAGTATAAACTTTTGTAAGAAGCTTTCTGAAATATGAGTTTGGAAACATCCAACACCCCTCCCTATGTAGGTTTAAGCCCGAGTGTATCTATCTCCTTCATGCTGGAATGCGGCTGTGTGGGCCAATATTTTGGCCTAGAGCACATAAAGGGCTCTTCATAAGCGGAGTCTGTGGCGCTGGGGATGTGGCCTCTTGGTCTACACAAGTGCCTGAGGATTGGGGAGCATGGGGAGAAGACCTACCTACAACCCACATCAGCCATGCCAGTCTGGCCCTGAACAGCTAGCTTGACATTGCTAACTGTATCATTGCAGGAGCCTGGAGCTGGTACATGAAGGCTGAACCTAGCTTGACTCTACCTTAAACTTGCCATTGCCTGCAGGATAGGGCACTTCTCCTGCTGTAAATGCTCAGGAACCTTGGCAGATGTCCTAGGTAGTTTCACTTACCTGGGACCTGACAGCACACAGACCAACAGGCACCTAAGGTCTGTGGTGGCCACCACAGCACACTGGCCTTGTGGGGACTTTACCCTAAAGCAAGATGGTAAGGAACAGCACAACGGGAACTGAGTGGGGCCTTCAGGCTTAAGCCTCACCCACGACATGAAGTTGTCAGTGCTGCCAGGGGGGTCTGTCCTTCCTGTGAGGAGACGACTGGGTTGGGAGCAGGCTTGCACCCACCAGGTCCTGTGAGCCTCTGCTTTCTTCCGCTTTGCTGGTTCCATGGTTCTGGACATGGTTTAAATAAAAAGCGCCCAGAGCAGCCGATGGAGAAACTTTGTGGACAATTTTGTAAGATCCTGGCCTTCCCCAAATGGGAAAAACCAAAGAGTTTCTTTTCAGGGCAGACCTGACAGTGCACAATGTGGTAGTGGGTGGAAAAGTGTCTCCTGGAGAATGGGCTCAGACCCACACTTTACTGACACAGCGTAGACACACGTGGACAGCATGTGGTACAGTGAGCATCTGCACGCCTGGAACAGGACAGAAATCCTGCTGTTTAACTGGGTCTCCTGGCCAGTTTAGGAAAGAGCTAGCAGGCTGCAGAAGAAAAGTATTTATTTCATAAAGGAATGATTGCGGTCTTTTAATTTGGCTTCTGATACAATATGGGTCAGACAGTACTATGCAGCAATTTCTGCATTGGCAGGATCTTCCTTTGCTGGCTTGAGAGAGGGCTTTGGGGAAGACTCAGCTCTCTGGGAACATGTGAACCATTGCAGGCAGCCTTCGCTGGAAGACTTGTTCTACATTTCCCGCAGTTTGTTTAGATAAGTTTTGTGAAATGAGATCAAACCCAGTGTTCATCTAGAAGCAGGAGATGGGACTGGTTGGATCAGAGACACTCCATTAGCAAGTTATTATAAGCCAGGTCTTTGCAGAGAACCCAGAGCAGGCTTGTGTAGCCAGCGGGTGATAATGCATCAGTTTTGCTCTTTTCCAGGGTGTGCCAGTGAGGGCTGACGATGCATCACCTCCGCTGTGCCTCCTTGGGATGTCCTGGGCAGTGCCAGTGAGTGTCAGCATCTCTACTTAGCATGCTCATGTCTTTCTTATGCATGGATACCATTGGGAAGCTTTGATTGCTATTTGCTATTTACTGTTGATTTGCTGTTGACCATTGTCTCACTAATAGTAAGACAAAGTTAAAAAACTCCCAAATCTATTATAAAATCTTTATCTCCTAATTGGTTATAAAATGTTCATCATGCTGGCCCTATTTCCCCAATTATTTCTCTTTTCTAAGAAAACTCTCATCCCAGAGAGTTCTTTACTAAACACAAATATTGGCCCTTCTTTCATTTTGTTGTATTAATTTCCATTTTCCTTAGCTTTTCCTTCATTCACAAATAAGTTGACAAAAAGATGGTGAATGTGGTTTTATTCCATGGAAACAAAGAAACAAGAACCTTTCTTTCTGACCAGAAAGGTATTACAAAAAATATATTTCACAGTAGAATGAAAACAGACATTGATTTGGATTTTCTGATGATACTTAGCTATGCCAGCGCTGAAAAGCTGGATTTGGAAGAAAAAGTAAATTTTTTTTTTTTTTTTTTTTTTTTTAAGTCTTAGTCAGTTTTTCGGCTGTATTTATGATAGACTTTCCACAGACATCAGCAAGCTTTGAATCAGATGCATAGAGACAAAAATCATTCAGATGCAAGCAAATACTGCATATATATTGTCATATCTTTTGATATAAATGCTGTCTTAGTGTGATAGAGAGGACAATAATCACTGCCAAAGGATATCCTATGTCTCACATGTCAAATTAGAAAGCAAAGGGAAATAAGGAAAGTACTTGTTCATATTCTGCACACCTTTCTGAGTTCTAATTGGAGAGGCCATGGTCAAATAGGGACATATTTCATTCCCTCAGCATAGCTTCATTTGACTTGGGTTGGTAGGCAGTCATAAAAATGGACATCAGAGTTAGCAAACCTTTAAGAGAAAATCAGCTGGTTTTGGGCTGTCTACAGATGGAGGCAGACATCTCAACACTACCAGCAGTGTCATACATACACATAAGCCAGAGAAAGAAATTGCATTCATAGCACGGATGTTTAACCACACTGTCAAACTCTACAGCGTAACAGCACTATCTGTGGATTACAAACTGGAGCTGGCTGGTACTTAGTGTGCAGAAACCTCAGTTACCCATGGAACTATGGTGGTCTATTTCTCCACAGATGGTGCAGTTTGGTCAACACTCTTTTCTGAGCTCACTATTACTAAGAAATTTGTCTTTTCTTTGTTTCTGTTCTTCCTTTTTCACAGTGACCAAACCTTGACAATTCTACTGCTTGTGCAGTCTACCTCCTGCCCAAACTCACTGCAAAGTCTAGAAACTTTTCTTCTCACCGTAACTGTCGTAATTTCTAACTGAGTATTTGCACCAGTAGCAGAGCAACATCAGCTACTAAATCAATATGGGGGGTGAGGCAATAGCCTATCCTGAACTTTCTAGCTAGAAACAGTGCTTGTCAAGACAGACCACAACTATTTGTCCATGCAGAAGGCCACCGTGGATCCTCTGGGTCTTTGGCAGAGGAGCTCTGTGGGGTATTCCTCCTTTGTGTGAGAGCAAACTGCTCTTGCTTAGGCAGCCTTAGCATCCGGAGACGTGTCTTGCTGTGTGATCCAAGGTTACCAAATTGGAGTAACAGACTTGTTGAAAAACAAGGCCTGAGACAAACACCTGGAAAAGGCTAACATAGGCTGCATGGTTTTTCTGACCTGCAGTGCAAATCCCCAAATAGGCTGCTTTTAAGAAATTCTCTGTGATGTTTGTCTTTAGGGATATACTCTGGGTCTTTAGTTGTAAAAGGATGTGCCTTTTGTTACCTGACCTGCTAGCTTGCAGGCGGTATGTCTCATGAGCAGGGCTGGTCAAGATTTTCAAATTTCAGAAGTAGCATATTTTTACCCAAAGTGCTTCCTAATGAGTTTGCTGTTATTCAGCAAATATTTCTATTGGAAATATGTCTAAGTCCTGAGGTGGAGTTCCTGGCCCAAGGGCAAAGTAAGTGTCTGAGATGTTGAAATACTCAGTTTTGGAGGGTGAGTTTCAGATCTCTGTTTATCCTAATGCAATCCAAAGATGTGAACCGCAGCATGATATGTCTGAGATGACTGGGCACTGGCCATGTGAAGACAGAGGACATTGCCCATTCCATAAAGAACTGTTGCGCTCCAACCTCCCCAGTGCTGTCTCTGCACCAATGTTGCCTGCTCCAGCTGTGGCAAGACAGCAGGTACTGCTGTGGCAGGAGGCACAGAGCTGGGGGTGCACTGGCTTCCCAGAAGACCCTAAAGGGAAACCAGAACTCCTCAGAGACATCCCAGTGGTTTGGAGCGGCAGCAAATGAGAGGAGTATGCATAGCTCTGCTGCTTTTGTGGAGGCATGGGCCAGACTTGCTAAGGACAGTGACCTCTTTCTTCCCTCCCAGCAGCAGGTGAGGTCCCCAGCACTTGAGGGAAGACTGATAAGAAGGAAAATCCCTTTGCTGCCCTTAGAGGATGCAAAGGCAAGGATGAAGAGGGTCTCTTCAGAAGGCTCAGTAAGCCCTTATCATAGAATCATGGAATCACAGAATACCAGGTTGGAAGGGACCTCAAGGATCATCTGGTCCAATCTTTCTTGGCAAAAGCATGGTCTAGACAAGATGGCCTAGCATTCTGTCCCACTGAATCTTAAAAGTGTCCAATGCTGGGGAGTCCACCACTTCCCTGGGGAGATTATTCCAATGGCTGATTGTTCTCATTGTGAAAAATTTTCCTCTTGTGTCCAATTGGAATCTCCTCAGGAGTAACTTGCACCCATAACCCCTTGTCTTTTCCATGTGACTCTTTGTAAACAGGGAGTCTCCTTCTTCTTTGTAGCAACCCTTTAAATGCTGAAACATGGTCTCCTCTAAGCCTTCTTTTCTCAAGGCTGAACCAGCTCAGTTCTCTCAGCCTTTCCTCATATGGAAGGCTTCCCAGTCCTTTGATCATCTTTGTGACCCTTCTCTGGATGCCCTCCAGCCTGTCAACATCTTTTTTGCATAGCGGAGACCAAAACTGAACACAGTATTCCAGGAGTGGCCTGGCAAGTGCTGAGTAGAGTGGGATAATGACTTGTTTACCTTTGCTGGTGATGCCCTTATTGATGCAGCCCAGCATCCTGTTGGCTTTCCTTGCTGCAGCAGCACACTGTTCACTCATATCGAGCTTGTTGTCCACCAGGACCCCCAGGTCCTTTTCCACAGAGCTGCTCCCCAGATGGGTAGATCCCAGCCTGTGTTGCACTCCTGGATTATGTTTTCTGAGGTGCAAGACCTTACAATTGTCCTTACATTTGTCCTTGTTAAACTTCATAAGGTTCTTGTTAGCCCACTCTTCCAGCCTATCCAGATCTTCCTGCAGGGTGGCTCTCCCTTCCGAAGTGTTCACTTCCCCACTCAGTTTGGTGTCATTGTCAAACTTCATCGGGGTACACTTGATCTCATCACCAGATCACTTATGAAGATATTGAATAGTGTTGGGCCCAGTATTGGTCCCTGGGGGACCCCACGTGTGGCAGGTTGCCAGTTTGAAAAGGAACTATTTACCACCACCCTCTGGGTGCAACCTGTCAGCCAGTCCACCACCCACCACACAGACCACTTGTCTAGACCGTAACACATCATTTTCTCTAGGAGGAGGCTGTGGGAAACCGTATCAAAAGCCTTAGAGAAATCCAGGTAGACAATGTCCACTGCTCGCCCACATCAACTGAGGAGGTTACTTTATTGTAGAAGGCAATCAGGTCTGTCAAGCATGATTTGCCCTTGGTGCATCCATGCTGGCTTTTCCCAATCACTTGCTTCGTTTGACTTGTGGTAGCCCCCAGGAGGATTCGTTCCATAACTTTCCCAGGGACTGAAGTAAGACTGATGGGCCTATAATTTCCTGAATCCTCCTTTAAGCCATTCTTGCAGATGGGGGCGACATCAGCTTTCTTCCAGTCTTCTGGGACATCCCCCCCTTCTCAAAGATTATGGAGAGTTGCTTTGCTCTCCTAACACTGTTGGGTGGATAAAGTCAGGGGCCATCAGTTTGTAAGGGTCAAGCTCCTGTAATAGTTCACATACCAACTCTTCCTTCATTGGTGGTGTGTCTGTGCTTGCATCAGCCTGATTTTTGTTCACAAGGCCTGGGGCCCAACAGTGCTGGTAAAGACAGAGGTGAATAAAGTGTTGCGAACCTCTGCCTTTTCAATATTTTTTGGTGACTAATTCACCTCTAATGTTGCTGGACGTATGGTGCAACTCAGACTGTGACTGACAGCTTTTATCTGTTTACCTGGGCCATGAAGGCTCAGATCATCCCCTCTCTGCAAGGCAGCTCCAGACTTGATGCAGCTGGGCTGACCCAAGACTGGCTGGGCTGTGCTTCCTTAGCTCGAGTCATTATTTCCCTCTAGTGGAAGATCAAGCAGCTGCATCCCTGCTTGTGCTGGGCCCAGCCGAGTCCCCTTTGTGGCCACTTGTGTGTCGGGATCGATGTGCCCTTTTGCTGTGTTCACATTGCTCTAGAGAGAACAAAGTGCATGGGAGCTACTGGAAAAACTCCTTGAAGTTACACTCTTGTCCAACGTGGTTGTGCGTAACCTCAACAGTCACTAATGGACAAAAAGAACAAAGCCAAATTCAGCATTTAAATGAAGCAGTTGCCTGTCCAGGTCATGCATGCATAGGATGCAGATCCTGTAAGGCTAGGAATTGTGTCAGTGTGCAGCAACAAGACAGGCCTCTCTCCAAAGTGTATGCAAGCAAGGTAAGGTTGTAAGAGTCTCTCCACGAGTCTGGCACACACCAGTCCCCTTTTTGTGCTAAGTCTTACTACGCTTTGATATGCCATGAAACCAAGTGGCATCAAGTGGCCTCCTCTCCCTTGCAGGTATATATTCCTTATGGACAATTGCAGCAGCCATGGCACTCTCCACAGGTGAACTCTCCACCTCAAGAACATAGCAGGTGTAGAGAAAAGGGTGTAGTGATTCTAACAGCAAATGCTCCCCAGTATTTCATGGCAGGAGCTAGCTTGATCTCTTTGTAAAATGAGGGTGGCGTACTGGGAGCAGTCCCTGCAATTTGCCTGCCAGTAATCCTTCATGCGTATAACCTGTCCATGCAGATTTGTGCACACAGACTTACAACCAGGAAGGCCTCCTGCCACTTCTGAGCACATTCCAAGGCGGTAAGAGCAATCTCTTAAAAGCAATTCTATTAGTACTGAAAACAGCCTGAGTTCAATGTAAAACCATCTAGGGGCTAATTTAACCTCTACAACCCCTGCTGAGTCATTGGGCTTTACTACTGTCAGCTGAGCAGGAGAGTGGCTTCTGGTGATACAGGTAACCACAAGGACATTGGGACAGAGCTGCCAGGCCCTCTCAGAGAGTCTGCCAAAGAGCTGTCAAGTGATAATGGATTCTGTCTCCAAAAACCTGACCTTGAGACAGGTGTCTCTAGCTGATTATCCTGAACAAGGAATTAACTCAGAGCTCCATTGCTCAAGACTGCTTGAAGTCACAGCATTATTCCTCTTACATCTTCCTCTGGATGCAGCATGCTCCAGAGGTGGATAGTTCTTCCTCCTTAAAAGGTGTTGTTGAATTTGGGTTTCTGAGGGTAATGAAAGTGATGGAAGAGCTCATTTCCTCCAGCATTAAGGAAAAATTGTGCTCCTGAATCATGTAGAGGTCTCTGAGAAGTCTGCTTTTGGTCTGGAACAAGCTACCTCCCATCACCTTTACTGTGAAGGAGGAAACACCACGCTGAGCCTCCACATTCCTTAGGTCTGGCATCAAGGCCAGAGCATACCCTCTAAGCACCAGGACAGGCTCTTCCATCTATTTATGAGTTAATTTTGAATTACAGCAACTTGAGCTGTTGCACAGGGTTGCAGGAATTGCGTGGAGGCCAATTACCAGCTCTGCACTTTCTCCCACAGAGTGTTTTTCTTGCATGATGGCTTCAAACCACTCAATGTCAACAGACCCATCCCTCTCCGATAGTGCACCCACAGACTTTTCAAGACTTCCAAGCGTGCAAGTCTCCTGTGCAGTACTGGCTGCAGATTTAGGATGCAGGTTTGCTGGTTGCTCCTGAGCCACTTGTGTCCTAGATGGATAAGCAGGAGGCATTACATTTCATGGGGTAGAAGCTGATGACTTGACATTTACTGCCTGGGTATTTTACAGGGGCTCTGATAACCTCTTTGGTGCTAGTGTCCTCGGAGCATTGCTTGTGTCTTTCCCCAGAAAATGCCTCCAGGGTTCGGAGAGCTGCCGATTAGCAATGAGGAGGGAGGGTGAGGGAGGGAAGGCTCCAGGATCCCTCTATGCAGAAGGTAGTAGAAAAGGGCACAGCAAGCCTGCAGCTGCTTTACTACCCCATGACAACTCCAGCTTGTAATGTCAGTGTTTCAAAGGAAGGTTTAGAAAGACTTTCTACTCCATAAAAGAATGACTTGTCACCTGGGATGCCATCAGTCTCATGGGGTTGCAGGATTCCTCATTTTTCTTCTTCCAGCTCTTTTTCTATGTTTCTTCTTTGCTTTTCCCCCAATGCCTTACTGTTCTTTTCCCTACTATAGCGCTACCAGCTCTTCTGCAGTGATAAGGAGTTTTGCACTGACTGGCATTTCCCTTCAAGTGCCAGCTTTTGGAATCAAGTGATTATATCAGATTAAGGAGGCTAGGAAGAGCAGGAGGGAGATGGGGCTGGGAAGAGAACCACTCCCTTCTCTCTTGTAAATATTTGTGGGGGCTTTTTCTGCTTGGTAATAGCAGTGCTTTGGAAGACTCTAACCTGTAAGAAGTGAAAATACCACATTTCAGAGGAAGCCAGGGAAGGGAAGCTCAAATCCACCACACCCAGTGGAGTTCTGGATCCATACAAACCTCCTGCTGACTTCTTCCAATGCACAGATCACATTCATTATTTGCTCCTTGTGGCAATCCGCAGCCTCTGCAATGTTGCCAGTGATCCGTTTTGCGGTATAGCTTCAGATGGAAGCTGTTCTGTAAAATCCCTGTTCTTACAGCCAGGCAATTACATGAAATTTCAGCTTCCATGAATGACCTCCCCATTCTGGTGCTACCAGTTTTCCACAGAGAACCTGTGATACTTGCCCACCTCTGCCCCTGTGCGCTCACAGCAGCTTTCTGATTTGTCCACTGCTATGATAAGAGATGCCCGGTGCAGGGTCTCCCCCAGGCACTTTCCCAAGGCTCACGGCTATGCAGAACCTCCGTCCAGTAAAGTCACAGCCACCCATAGCTAAAACATGTCTGAAACATGAATGCAAAAGGAGCGGTGGGAAAAGGTTTTACCACTCTGCAGTAATTGATTGCAAATGCCTTGTCGTTCTTTTCTTCCCTCCACCAGAACCTTTATTTTGGATATGTCTTTCAAAGACCCCCATACGTAGGAATGGCAGTGTTACGTTAACAGTTGGACTTGATGATCTTAAAGGTATTTTCCAACCTAAACGATTCTATGATTCTATGATGCTATATTATTCTCTGGAAAGGTTTGAATATGAATATGACCCACCTAAGCCTGGGAAAGAGGCTCCAGCTGCAGAAATCCCTGCAACAGATCCTGCTATAGATACCTCCAACCCCACCACTACCTTAAGCACAGCCCATGTGCCCAGTCCTGGGAGGGTCCTAGAGGGGACCACCACCCAGCCTGAGGTTGAACCCCAGAGAATGAGCAAAACTGCCTGTTAAGAGCATGGCAGCTCCATCTCCTGAAGCAAATGTCTCCACCCAAGGGGATACAGTCAAGCCTGCAGCACCATCTGGCCATGATGTGCTCTGGAGCAATAGTCCCAATCTCAAAGCTGCCCACCACTTTCCTGTAGGCAGAGAAACCTTCAAGCATTGTGTGCCTGGCCACAGAGAGTACTTCTGTGGCTACAGAAGCCAGCCCCATCAAGAAGGTGCAAGGGAAAGCACCTTTCAATAACCTGTTAAGGCACCCACAAAGCTTAGCATATCATAAAGCTAGAGGGTATAGAAAAAGTTCCCTCCTACAAATCAGACCAGGAAGAAGCCTCCAGAATGGAAGCAGCATCTGCCTGTCCTCAGGGAGCACCTACAGGCTGCCTGGGTGGGAAGGGAGATTTCAGCGGGAGAAACCCCAGGCCAGAAAGACAGAAACTCTTTTCCTGATGGTCACAGGAAAGCACGCTGTCCTGCAGAGACAATACAAGCAAAGCAGCTTCCTCCCCAGAAATAATTCTCCAGGGCCTCATTTGAAATCCAGTGAGCAAAAGGAAATTGTACACCTCCCAAGGGAAAATGTTAGTGGGTCCACCAATTCCAGGATGCAGGCAGCCTGACCACCAAGCTGCAATGGGTCATTGCTAAATACCAGGAGCCATCCATCTGAGGCAGAAAGTTGTCTGTATGACTGGGAGAACCCAGATACCAGCCCTTTGTACTCTGAAAGGCAACACCTTAATTCTCCAGGATGTGCAGAATGGAGCAACAAACAGAACACCACATGTTTCATAGTGGGGTGGGCACCACGGCAGGAGACCCTACTGCATTCATTAAGCCCCTCATTCAGTCACCATCCAGAGAGAGGTTCAGAGGGAAAATGGACTGAGCCCAAGAGGGCTGTGCAGAAAACTCTCCTATCCTCCTGATTCAAGTCAGAGGCAGAAGAACCTTTTTTGTGAAAGTGACCCAGTCAGTTCAGTTGGACCTGACTACTTCTCTAGGCAAACAGCATGGACGTCCAGCCCAAGCTTAGCCCAGCCAGATAATATGAAAATCTCCAATCTGTCTCTAGTAATCCATCCAGGCAGGAGGATCATTTCCCATCAAACCAAAGGGAAAACGTTCTCTATGATGAGGTTATTCCATGGGCCTGGAGGATCATTTTCCATCCTAAGCATGCCCATTCCTAAGCCTTTGAGAAGTAATCCGTATTATTCTAATGGGCAGAGCATCACCACACTGGGAAACTCTTGGATCAGGAAACAGGCTCTCTCAAAACTTCAATCTCTTCTCAGCAGACCATATCGCAACATTCTGTGGGACCATCCCAGGAGCAGGGCAGCAGTTTTTCCACTGTGACAAAAAAATATCCTCCATCCCAGAGGATACCCAATGGGGTTCAGAGGAAACCCAGAGTACCAGGAACATTTGAACTCCCCATGCAGATTTGTCCCATTTTCAGGTCTAAGTTCATCTGACAACTCTTCCCCCAGGCTTGTGTGCTGTGCAGGGAATGACAATGACTGGGGGATTTTCTGATTTCCCCCCACATGGGAACAAAAGCATCCTGAAGGCAGTCTCTCCAAGCAGGTCAAACATGCTGTCTACCCAACTGGTCTTCAGTCTAGCCAGAGGTGCTTGAACAAAACTCCAGGCCAGGAGAAGGCTTTGGTATCTTTGGTAACGAAGCAACTGATCATGACAGGAGAATGCCATGCTCAAAAAAAGAGACCTGCTGAGCAGAAGAGGCCCAAAACATGGACAGATCCAACTGGAAATGCCTGTTGTGGGACCAATACAAGAGGTGACAGCCATTCTGGACAAATCCTATGAGCTAGCCAATTCAATCATAAAACTACCCTGGAGAAGCAGGCTGAAGGCTCACTCACCCTTGCCAAAGAAGGGCCTGAGCCAGTGGCAATCAGAAGTGCAAATCAGATTAATGAAATTTATCTGGTAGGAGAACACGCAGCACAAAACTTCAGGAGAACATGGTGCTTCAGCAGGTGACTGAGGCAGCACTTGTCCAGCACTGGAGCACCATCTGGTGACAAGAAGAAAGAACAGGTTTCTGCAGACCTGGTATTGTCTGCTAAGAAATCATGTTTTCTTCGTGACTGAGATGTTGCTCAGGTGTCCAGGCACTGATCCCTCCAACAAAGAACATCCATCCTCCTTTGGCTCTCTGGCAGAAGACGTGACAAACAATCCAGAGGAAAGCAGCCCAGAATGTGTACTGCCACAAAATTAATGCATGTCTTTAAATAGAAGGCAAAGAGAAGATAGCCCAAGGAGGTAAATTAGCATACATGTAAGTTATTCTGCAATTCTTAATATCACTGGATGGTATGTAGGTCCCACAGCTGTACTAGTCTGATAGTTTTTGACATGAGTAAATCCCCCTTTGTATAACATTTCCCTTCACTTCTAAACACATTGGGGCTGCTAGTCTTGTAACACATCGATACCAGTTTTGTGTAAAGGACATGCTTACCTGGAATCACAAGGTATGAGGCAGTGGCCTGCTATTTAATGCTAGCATGTGCTCAGGCCTTTTTTTAGTTTCACCAAAATAAAAAATATGTAAAAGGGAAGCATATCATTCAGGTGAAGGTGAACAGATTTGTTAAGCTATGCAAAGGGCTGCTTCTTATTTCTTTGCCTTCCATTTAGCTCAGGAACCCCACACCCTGGAACAGACCCTTTGAACACAGCATTTCTGTATACATGAGCTGGTCATGCTGGAGTCCACGGGAGGTCAGTATTTGGCTGCCTATGGGTGGTTTTCACAGGTCACAGTCAGAGAAGTCTGGTGGGAAGGAGACTGGTAGCTAGAAGTTGTCTCTCTTCCATTAACTGTCTAGAGCATTTGTCCCAGTCTCAGCAGTGAGGCAAAACTCACCTCTGCCCACAGCTATCCCACTGTTCCCACTCCTGTACACAGAAAGCTCCCGGCTGAACAAAAGTCCCTTCTGTTGCTAACACCTCTTTCAGACAATACACTACATGCCTGCTGTCAGTGGCCAGAAGTTTGAGGCACAACTCCCTGACCTCACGCTACAGGAGAAAGAGGTCCTTGCTGCAAAGAGAGCACACACAAGAGCTTGTTTTTGTGACCAGACCTCCAAGCTGGATTCATACATGCCTGGGAAGTTGATTAAGTGCTCTACTGGAGTGCAAATGTAGCTACTTAGAGAGCAGCGTGACACATGATAACCCATACCTCCAAACACTGAGCAACACAGTATCTTTCATCATTGGAGAAAAGCACCTGTATTTCTTTACAGAGACATTTTTGGTTAGATATCAGATTGACCCTATAAGCTTGGCATTGCAAGGCAGGTCTTGCCTCACCTTTGATCCTAGTTTAGATTTCTTGGGTGAAAGAGCAAAACAAAACCTCTGAACACCTGCTGCATTAGAAATCGAAGCTCCCCCTTGGAAATGAGTGCTTCTTGTTGTGTTCCGTTTTACAGCTTGGCAGACTAGCACCACTTGTGTATTCTGCATAGTGGCAAACAATGCTGTTCATTGTGCATGGATGTACTAGTGATTTGGCTGGTTTGTATTGTAACTACCCACCAAAAATCCAAAACACAGGCAGCTTAAATTTCTCCGGTATTTCCCCCTGCTGCCACTTCTGTTAATATTTCTCTAGTGCAAAACTTCTTTATTCAGGTGTGTTTCTTAAATCATTGTTGCAGTCAAAAAGGATTTCTGCAAAACAGCAATATCTTTCTCATAAACTACTGTATACCTTTGTTCTCATTAAGTGATGCAGTGATTCAGTTTCTTCTCCTGGACAGGAGGGCCAGAGCCACATTAGACAGTCCTGCCCGTCTAAGTACAGCTAAACAGAGGCCAATGGATCCCACTCTACGTTTGAAGGAGTTTCCTCATTACAGCCTTTTCTTGCCACTTGTCTCTGTGGATTTGGAGGTAGAGGGTGGCATGATGCAGGATGGAGATTACACCCCCCACAAAGCACCGATGACATGTGGGTCAGTGGTGCTTGACTTCTGATTTGCTGTCTCACTTTGCATGGTACAAGCTTCAGCCCCAATGCAGCGGGAGGAGTGTGCTCCAAGTCTGCCGGAACCGATAAGCAGAGCTCTCACTGTTGAACACTACACGCCCACATGCCACATGCAATTTAACACAACACTGGAGGCTTCAGAACTCTGAGCAGCAGTGTGTTTCAGAGATGTACAACCAAAATCTGCCTTGCCTTGCAAGTCCTACTGGAAATTTCTCATGTTTATGCCCCACTTGGATCGTGCTTAGACCTTTTCCTGAACCTTAGTGAAGGACTCGGTGTGATTCCTCAGTCCCCAAGTGGAGAGTTGGGGACAGAAGCATTGACTGCTTAATTGAGCAGAAAAGAGGAAGAGCCTCAAAATTAGGAGTATTCTGCATCAGTAGGAGGAAGCAGTGCTTTATACCGTGATGAGCCACAGCTCTCTAAGCTGTTTCTCTGCAGAAAGGAACAGATTGGACTGTGAGTCAGTCTGAAAGCAGCTTGATCCTTTTTTATTCTCAGAGCAACAGGTCTTCCACATAGGAGTTATGACGTTACTGAAGGTATGTGATACAGAAAGTGCTTCGTTTCCCGTCTGCCATTCACCCACTCCCCTGGAAACCAGACAACACAATAAACTAATGCTGCAGATAAACACAACTTGGTTTCAACTTAGAGGCTAAATGGCACTCATATTCCAAAGCTGGCTGGCAAAGTACAGGAAAGGACACAAACACAAGTTCCTTTCTTACATCCCTGCTGGCAAATGCATGCTGTTACAGCTCCCTTTCCCCCGGCCATATTGCTCAGTGAGGTGGAATGATGGCTGAATACAGAGAGCAGGGCAACCTCTTTACCAAACACTGAAACTGTACTGATAAATACCATACTGCCTTGTTTTACATCAAAAAGTATTAATGCTGGGGAGGTTTTCAGCATGCCCCAGACAGAACTCTGAAGCTCCTACACTCATTTCTTTCCTCACAGATTGGATGTATGGTTATTTTTTGATGCTGTGAGTTAACTGATCAAATTAGAGAGAGCAGTTACAAAGCAATTACGAAGCAACTTATCTTACACGAAGGCAGATCAAAAGTCTGAGCTGGATTCAAGGGCCATTCCCCAAACAGCAGGAGTCAACTGTATTTGGAAGTGGATGAAACATAGGTACAACCCAAACCTGAGAAATCTATAGAGTGCATAGACCTGCCAGGATCCCTCTGTGGGAGACTGAAGTATCAGCTGAGAATGCAGGAGTTAGGAATAGACACCTCACAGTTTTCCCTCTGAATTGTTTTTTGTTCTGACAGATAACTCTCAGGGAGATGGTTAGTAAGGGAAGGAGAAGCACAGACACTGGTAGTCCCCTGACAGTGCTCCAGCCCAGGGCCTGTTCTCAGAGTTGGAGAACAGCATGGCTTCATTGCCAGAGGGTGGAGACACCTTGGACCACAGCAGAGCAAGAATAGCCAGTTGGGTAACTAGACATATCTTTTCCTTTGCCCTCTTTCAATTTCCCAGCTCTCCCTTGTCCTCAGGCACAGGCTTAGCCAGGGGTGCCTCAAAGGAAGATAGAAAATTCTCATCTGTTGTGGTGGAAGCTCTTTCCTTATGTTTCAGAGCACAGCAGGGAAAACTGTTCATGCACTTTGAAGCTAAAATCTTCTGAGAGAAGCTGGAGAACTGAAATACACCCTAATTAGAATGAAAAGAAAAAGAAAAAAAAAAAAGAAAAAGAAAGATGGTAACTCAGCTTTTATATCTTACAATCATAGACTCATTGCATCGTTTAGGTTGGAAAAGACCTTTAAGATCACCAAGTCCAATCATTAACCTAGCCCTGCCATCCTGCCACTAAGCCATGCCCCTAAGCACCTTGTCTACCCGTCTTTTAAATACCTCCAGGGATGGGGACTTGATCACCTCCCTGGGCTGCCCGTTCCAATGTTTGACAGACCTTTCTGCGAAGAAATTTTTCCTAATGTCCAACCTGAACCTGCCCTGATGCAACTTCAGAACATTTCCCCTCGTTCTATCACCCATTACCAGGCAGAAGAGACCAACACCCACCTCACTACAACCTCCTGTCAGGCAGTTGTAGAGGATGATAAGGTGTCCCCTCAGCCTCCTCTTCTCCAGGCTGAACAACCCCAGTTCCCTCAGCCGCTCCTCATGAAACTTGTGCTCCAGACCCCTCACCAGCTTGGTTGCTCTCCTCTGGACATGTTCCAGCAATGCAACATCTTTCTTGTAGTGAGGGGTCCAAAACTGAACACAGGATTCAAGGTGTGGCCTCACCAGCACTGAGTACAGGGACACGATCCCTTCCCTACTCCTGCTGGCCACGCTAATCCTGATACAAGCCAGGATGCTGTTGGCCTTCTTGGCCACCTGGGCACACTGCTGGCTCATATTCAGCCGGCTGTCTGTTTCTGGCCTCAGAACTAGAAAGAAGCTGATTAGAGACTCATCCTCTCCCTCACTCTGAAATTGAAAGAAACAGACACTGCAGTGGGTAGGGTTTAGAGATCTCTGGGTCTCCTTTACTTTGGGCAGGAGGCAATTCAAGTCAACAGATGTAAGTTCACACCTATCCTAAAGAATGCATGCACTGTTTTCTAAGCTGTCTTGTTGGGAGAATGCCATCCAATTTTACAAACAGCAAATAGACATTTACAACTCATCTGAAGTTTTGAAAGCTGCAGCCAACTCCCCCCCGCCAATCTAAACACGTATTTTGTGCAATTTTTCACCATTTTTGCCTTTCCAAAGACCAAGAGGAAGCAAGTTGTACTCTATGGTAAGGTGTCTGGATCTCAGAAATTCAGGATAAACACTTTGTTGTAAATATCTGTATATCAAAAGAGGAGGGGAAGATTTCCAGCATTCACTTTTTCCAATCCACAGCATGGCCAAGACCTCTATGAAAAGGGAAATGCAAGATTTATAGAACCATATTCTTCCAGACAGAGGAGCAAGCTTTACTGTTAATCACAACAGATCCCCTGTTTATCTCCCATGTGATTCTGACCAACTCAGCAGAACACATCAAATATTCCTTTATCACAAATACAGACTCAAACCAGGACTTACTACAAGGTGCATGGTGGAGGCTGCAGTATTTGTAGCAGCATGGTTTGGTGTTGTATGTGTCCTTGTGACAGAAGAACAGTTTTCCTTCAGTTTTCCCTCTTGGCCTATCTGTTGTTTGAAGGTTAAGATGGACCTTTGTGATCAACCAATCTGCCTTCCCAAGGAAGGTAGGCTATATGACTTACCCACTCTTTCTTCCTGATCTGGTGTATTTTAGGCTGCCTGAAGCCAAAGAAAGGCATTGGTTAAGCACTTGTCATAACTGTTAGTGAACACTTCAGTGATTAATTATCATCACAGATACACATTATTTAAAGTTTGAATTTGCCTGGTTTCACTTCCAGTTATGGGACCTCCTTTTCCCTCTATCTACTAGACGCAAGAGCCATGTGCTGTTTGATTTCTTTCTAGCAGTAGTTGTGTTCTTTCAGGTCCTTGGGAACATGCTTAACAGCATTGGGAGTGGTTCTTGTCCCACTGGAGGCTGAGTTCCTCTTTACAGTTACATTTTGAGAGTTGTCAACTAGGTCTTCATCCATTTAGCGGCTAAGATACCAGGTTAATTCCAGCTTTGATGGAGAACACTGTCCAGTGCTATGCCAAAAAACACACCAGACATCTACAGAATAGATGTCCATTAACCTTCAGCTCCCCTAGTCCCTTTAAATATCTTTTATGTGCCAAATCAACATTAAAATCAATGAAAATAAAGTAAACCTCTTTAAGGTCTGGCCTGAAGTTGCAGCCAGAATCGGTTGTTTTAAGATGTTATTTCTTCAGGCAGCAGTTTTCTGTTGGAAGGAATGGAAAGGAGAATGAAGGTGCAGCACTGCTTGACGCAGAGAATACTTTCCCACTCTGTGCGATGGGGAAGAGCTTGGCAAGGGGGAGGGGGATGCTATTGAGAGCAATACTGAATAATGTTGCCAACAGAATGCTTGACTAGGGTATGTTCACCCTCATGTTGAGTATGGCACAGGCACTTGAGAAAAAGAGCTGCCAGAGCACAGCCAGAAAGAGCTGATAGCAGAGCAATCTAAAATCAGTCCTTGCTTTTACCTGTCTCTTCCAGTCTCTCCCCTTTGCTGACAGCTCTGCTGCCCTCTGACAAAGCTGCTCAGCATTCAGTCTTAAGCTGTCCCTAGACCAACAACTCTCCAGGAAAAAAAAAGTGCAAGAGAGAGAACAACTGCTCATTGAACTGTGGTGGTTTGTTGTATGGGTAACAAACATATTACAGCACATGCATGACTTCATGCAAGTATCCATTGCCTAAAGACATAAAGAGTTTGGAATAGATCCTTTCCTCCTGGAATTACAAATACTCCAGGATTTGGTCTTTTAAGACTGGAGAGAGGTAGTAATACTTGCTTAAAAATAAGGGCATCTGAGATACAAGGCTCACATTTGCTTAGGCCAAGTAGGGTTTAGTACACAAGGTCCTCAGAAGGCCACAAAGAGGTAGGCAGATAAAAAAAGTGGAGTAAAGACTAACTGGGGCTGAGCACTGCAAGGCCATGAGTCACTGAAGTACTGGCAGGCAAGAGGGAACCTGGAAGACCTTCCATGTTTCAGCCTAAAAATCATTTAAGTTTTCCTCCACAGACTTGGGTAGCTTCAGAGCATTAGTCCTCACCAAAGATAAAGCAGGAGACAAGAGGGAAGCGTGCATCAGTCTTCAGTCTGGATGGAGAATGCCATGGAGGAATGCCTGCATTTCACATGCAGACTACTATTTGGGTGATCTTGTGTGACTACAGAACATGGGGCTTTTGGATGATTTTAGTACCAGAGAAAGATGGATAAGGAGTGTCTTGGGAATAGAGTCATTAAATAACAGGGAGAAGAGCCTGTTAGTTTTCATTAGCAATGTTAATAGCAATATGAATTTCTTCCTTGCTGAAAATGCCTTTGATGTTGTACACAACTGTTATCAAGTGACCGGTAACCTATTGAGTCTTTACACTGCAACTTTATCACTCTTCATTTGTTTCTGTGTCTCTTTCTCTGGAGCTAGACACCAAAACTGATGTTTATGCTTCTAATAAAAAACCCCAAACCTTTTAGAGCCTTTTTGTTTCCTTCTCAGCTACTTCTGTGTATTTTTAGGTCTGGAAGGCTTTTCAGATCTACTCACACCAGGAAAACATAGCTTTGGCTCCTCATTAAGTCTGATGCCAAATGATGTTTACTGAGATGTGATCAGCTCAGGTTGCAGAAGAGTCTGAAGCTATACAACAAAATGCTTTTTGTCAATGGTTGGGCACCAGTGTAATCTAAACCAGACTGCAGGTAAACAGGGCTATTCCTTCAAGCTGTGCTTGATCAGCTCGTTTGACTACCAGCTATATGATTGCTGAGGTTGGAAGTTTAAGCTACTGATTGCCAGCAGTGCCTGATTTACTCATTTGGTTAAGCAAGCAATGTGGCACAAAGTTGGAGGCAGTTTTTGTCCTTCCTCTTTTATTGTTGTCTGATACAGATATAATACCTTTACTGGTTGCAAATCAAGGATTTCATAATCTTAGCAAATGCATAATTTTGACACTAGATGCTAAAGAAACCATAGCAATGCAAGTTTAAATGCAATTTGGGCCACAGTTCACTCTCTTTTGACCCAATAGGTCACGCTTAATAACTTGACATGCCATAACTGAAACCACAGCTAAAGCGTACTCTTTAAAAATAAGCATTATTAATGCAGCCTTCTAGACCGGAAGTCAGTAAGCTGTATACAGGTATGTAATATCTGTATATGCTACAACACAGTGTACCTGCAGCTTTAATACAATCTTTTCAGAGGTGCACGTTGCAAGATGTTATCAGCTCTCTTCTCTTTCTGTCTTGTTTTTTTGAAATGCAGAGGTGGATGACCTGGTGGGGAATGATTAATGAAGACTGCCAATGAGCTCCTGTCACAGTGTGGTTTTGGGTTACCTCTCTGAGCAGCGCATCCTATGGTACAGGGGTCAGGGAAGTTGCTGGCATTGCTCCCTTACACTGTAGGGCAGATGAGATGGCTTGCCATGCTGTGGGTCTCCTGTGAACAAGCAGCCTCAAGGTGAATAATTCACTAATCTTGCAATTGTAAGGCAAACACAATTCCTGAACAATTTCTTTTGCCTGATTACTTTGAGAAATTGTATTTTACTAAAGTATTAATTTGCAACTGGACAAACAATTTCTCCCGCCTTCCTCACAGTTTTATTCTGGCAACATCTGTAATGGCTGGTAAAGCTCTGTGGTAGCTGCATTTCAGCGGTTCACCAGATGGAAATAGGCCTGAGCACTGAAGGTGAATATTTGGGTAAGACTGGCCAGAAATCTGAACTCATGCTTGTTTAGCTAGATTCAAGAAAACTACTCATATTTGGGCAGCATCTTTTGTATCCCAGGAAAGCCACAGTTGAAAATGGGCTCCTGCTATTCTCACCTGTTAAGTCAGATCCCAAACGCTGTTTTGCAAGCACTAATGACTGCTGTGAAAATGATGAATACAGTTTATGGAGGGCTTTAGCAGTAGTCCTCACTGATCCCATGAAGGTCTTATGCTGGCATTAGGCAATGACAGCTCTGTTTAGCACTGTCACAGGCAGACTGTCTTTTTTATGCTTGGGTAAGGAGCCGGGAAACTGGAATAAATGGACAGACTGCAGTTTTCCTCTTTTCTGACTTTCAGCAGCCACTGGATGGCACTAAGGCTACTGTCCTGCTCGCAAACACATTCTAAGAAGCCTCACACTTCGATTTTAGGAGTACCAAAAAATTGTCTGAGGCACTGAATTCGGGTCCTTTGTTTGGACAAGTGTGTGATAGGTTGCCTCAGCTCTTATAGTTCAAACAATACTTCCCCTTCACACAAAATCCTTCTCTCTTTCCTCCCCCCCCACCCCCCTCACTCCGCCCCCAGCTTTGGGAGTGCTTACAGCTAACCGTAAATGCTCCCTGGAAATCTCCACATAGATTCCATAGATATCCACATAGTATGGATCCTCAAACTTTCTGAGAGTGCATACCATCCCATGACTCTAGTGGGTAAAGAAGATGCTAAATAGCCTTGGTTCTTATATTAATCCTGAAAGCATGCCATTAGTAACTGGCTACACAGTCATTTCAAAGGATCTGCAAAAGCACTGGTAGAATACAATTGCCTTCAGATGCCAGCATATATGGAGCTGTTCACTGATTATCCAGTCATTTTGATGACCATGACTTCTGAAGCTTTCCCATGCCAAAACCACACAAAAGACGAAAACTACAGTGCCACATTTTCAGAAACTGAAACATCCAACATCTCAAGGTATTTGAAGATCTCTGACCTTAAGGCACCTTACCTGTCTCTGAACATGAGCTCCAGTGATGCATTCAGATTTTTTTCCAGTGCCATTGCTGCTAATCCCCTTTTATCATGTTGGGTGAAAGCTTGGGCTCCAAATACAAAACTAGAAGGTTCTATGTGTGCTTGATCCATTTGATGCAGACCATGTAGTGGTACACTTGGAACTAGGGAATGCAGGGGATCTCAATAGCTGAAGCAGAAATAAATGTTTATAGGTTCTGTCTCAAACTAGGTAGCATTGAGCCACCAAGATTTTGGGTGCATTTGTCCTCCCAGCCCCTCTTTAATGGCTAGCTGCCTAGAACAAGTTAAAAACCCTTTGCTTAATCTCTAGGTTGTGTTTGATTTTGTAATCTAAGCAGCTTTCCACGGAGATCATTCCTCAAGCTGCTAATGCCAAGCAGTTTGATCTGCTTCTGAGGGGCAAGTCAGATCTGGCAAGTAGTCCAACAGCTGCGTACTCCTAGTGCGAGGAAAGCTGCAGTCACAAAAAGGGAGTGGAGCCCGAGATGTGGCCCCAGGATGAAGCACTAAGGAGAGTGGTGAGTGAATCCCCCCTCTCATGGTTGCCAGCAAGGCGGTGGTCTGGGTGCATCTGCACAGGACCTGGCTGTAATGCTGTCATGCCTCTGACAACAGCTAGCCAACAGAGTGTGCAGCAGGTGACAGTGCCTTGTCGCTTAGCTCTGCAGCTGCCCTGAGTGAAAGACAAAGTTGGGCTATTCAAAGTCTGAAGTAGCCAGGAACTGAAATATCACTGTGATTCAGTTAACTAGATGCCAAGCTCTTGATACTTCTAAAATCTCTTCAGAATTGTGGATTAAAATGATTGCTCTTCTGTGCTCCGTTTCCTCAGACTTTCAGCAGATTAAAGGCAGAAGGACAGAGTCACTTCGCGAAAGCCTTATCTGAAATACACTGGCTTTCAGAAAGAAGTTCCAGGCTATATACATGCAACTCATATTAGAATAAGTGTGAACACTTAGGACATCATTGTCTGGTGTCTTTTTAGATGCTTGTTCCTACACAGCAGATACACATCTAGGCACAGAATCACTTTAAAATTCTCAACTTATCTTTCACTACCAGTTAGTTACATCCAAAATCAGACATTAAGGAACTCAGTAAATCTTAAACTGTGCACTTTTGGTTCAGTGACATCACAGATATTATATGCAGTTTGCTCTTAGGAAAACTGTGCATTGCTTTAAAACAGAGAGGGAATTTGAGAGACAAGCTAATTTCTTGAACTTTTGAAGGGAGAGGCTTGATACTTGTGTGTAAAAACAAACAAAATATTGGAAGGTTTAATAGCTGGACGTGGCCAAAACCTCATGTGGTGGTTTGACCCTGGCTGGATGCCAGGGCTCCACCAAAGCTGCTCCATCACTCCCCTCTTTAATGAGACAGTGGAGAGAAAAGTAGATCAGAAGGCTCGTGGGTCAAGATAAGGGCAGGGAGAGGTCATTCGCCAGTTACCATCACGGGCAAAACAGACCCAACTCGAAGAAGTTAATTTAATTTATTACCAATCAAAATCAGAGTAGGAGGGGATAAAAAACTGCTGAATCTTAAAACACCTTCCTCCCTTCCCCGCCCCTCCCCCCGGCAGGGAGAGGTCATTCGCCAGTTACCATCACGGGCAAAACAGACCCAACTCGAAGAAGTTAATTTAATTTATTACCAATCAAAATCAGAGTAGGAGGGGATAAAAAACTGCTGAATCTTAAAACACCTTCCTCCCTTCCCCGCCCCTCCCCCCCCCTTCTTCCCAGGCTCAACTTCACTCCCAGTTTTCTCTACCTCCTCCTCCCCAGGGCCACGGGAATGGGGGTTGGGGTCAGTTCAGGGGAGATAACCAGGCCCCCTAGAGAGGAGCCTGGGGGTGTCACCCCATTACTGGGGGTGAAACCGATAGCCCAGCTCAAGTGCATCTACACTAATGCACGCAGCATGGGCAACAAACGGGAGGAGCTGAAAGCCATTGTGCAGCAGAGCAGTTGTTCTCTCTCTTGCACTTTTTTTTTCCTGGAGAGTTGTTGGTCTAGGGACAGCTTAAGACTGAATGCTGAGCAGCTTTGTCAGAGGGCAGCAGAGCTGTCAGCAAAGGGGAGAGACTGGAAGAGACAGGTAAAAGCAAGGACTGATTTTAGATTGCTCTGCTATCAGCTCTTTCTGGCTGTGCTCTGGCAGCTCTTTTTCTCAAGTGCCTGTGCCATACTCAACATGAGGGTGAACATACCCTAGTCAAGCATTCTGTTGGCAACATTATTCAGTATTGCTCTCAATAGCATCCCCCTCCCCCTTGCCAAGCTCTTCCCCATCGCACAGAGTGGGAAAGTATTCTCTGCGTCAAGCAGTGCTGCACCTTCATTCTCCTTTCCATTCCTTCCAACAGAAAACTGCTGCCTGAAGAAATAACATCTTAAAACAACCGATTCTGGCTGCAACTTCAGGCCAGACCTTAAAGAGGTTTACTTTATTTTCATTGATTTTAATGTTGATTTGGCACATAAAAGATATTTAAAGGGACTAGGGGAGCTGAAGGTTAATGGACATCTATTCTGTAGATGTCTGGTGTGTTTTTTGGCATAGCACTGGACAGTGTTCTCCATCAAAGCTGGAATTAACCTGGTATCTTAGCCGCTAAATGGATGAAGACCTAGTTGACAACTCTCAAAATGTAACTGTAAAGAGGAACTCAGCCTCCAGTGGGACAAGAACCACTCCCAATGCTGTTAAGCATGTTCCCAAGGACCTGAAAGAACACAACTACTGCTAGAAAGAAATCAAACAGCACATGGCTCTTGCGTCTAGTAGATAGAGGGAAAAGGAGGTCCCATAACTGGAAGTGAAACCAGGCAAATTCAAACTTTAAATAATGTGTATCTGTGATGATAATTAATCACTGAAGTGTTCACTAACAGTTATGACAAGTGCTTAACCAATGCCTTTCTTTGGCTTCAGGCAGCCTAAAATACACCAGATCAGGAAGAAAGAGTGGGTAAGTCATATAGCCTACCTTCCTTGGGAAGGCAGATTGGTTGATCACAAAGGTCCATCTTAACCTTCAAACAACAGATAGGCCAAGAGGGAAAACTGAAGGAAAACTGTTCTTCTGTCACAAGGACACATACAACACCAAACCATGCTGCTACAAATACTGCAGCCTCCACCATGCACCTTGTAGTAAGTCCTGGTTTGAGTCTGTATTTGTGATAAAGGAATATTTGATGTGTTCTGCTGAGTTGGTCAGAATCACATGGGAGATAAACAGGGGATCTGTTGTGATTAACAGTAAAGCTTGCTCCTCTGTCTGGAAGAATATGGTTCTATAAATCTTGCATTTCCCTTTTCATAGAGGTCTTGGCCATGCTGTGGATTGGAAAAAGTGAATGCTGGAAATCTTCCCCTCCTCTTTTGATATACAGATATTTACAACAAAGTGTTTATCCTGAATTTCTGAGATCCAGACACCTTACCATAGAGTACAACTTGCTTCCTCTTGGTCTTTGGAAAGGCAAAAATGGTGAAAAATTGCACAAAATACGTGTTTAGATTGGCGGGGGGGAGTTGGCTGCAGCTTTCAAAACTTCAGATGAGTTGTAAATGTCTATTTGCTGTTTGTAAAATTGGATGGCATTCTCCCAACAAGACAGCTTAGAAAACAGTGCATGCATTCTTTAGGATAGGTGTGAACTTACATCTGTTGACTTGAATTGCCTCCTGCCCAAAGTAAAGGAGACCCAGAGATCTCTAAACCCTACCCACTGCAGTGTCTGTTTCTTTCAATTTCAGAGTGAGGGAGAGGATGAGTCTCTAATCAGCTTCTTTCTAGTTCTGAGGCCAGAAACAGACAGCCGGCTGAATATGAGCCAGCAGTGTGCCCAGGTGGCCAAGAAGGCCAACAGCATCCTGGCTTGTATCAGGATTAGCGTGGCCAGCAGGAGTAGGGAAGGGATCGTGTCCCTGTACTCAGTGCTGGTGAGGCCACACCTTGAATCCTGTGTTCAGTTTTGGACCCCTCACTACAAGAAAGATGTTGCATTGCTGGAACATGTCCAGAGGAGAGCAACCAAGCTGGTGAGGGGTCTGGAGCACAAGTTTCATGAGGAGCGGCTGAGGGAACTGGGGTTGTTCAGCCTGGAGAAGAGGAGGCTGAGGGGACACCTTATCATCCTCTACAACTGCCTGACAGGAGGTTGTAGTGAGGTGGGTGTTGGTCTCTTCTGCCTGGTAATGGGTGATAGAACGAGGGGAAATGTTCTGAAGTTGCATCAGGGGAGGTTTAGGTTAGACATTAGGAAAGGGTCTGGTTGTTCAGGTATGCAGTCAGGAAGGCCATGGTGCAGCTGGAACTAAACTTGGCTAGGGATGCGAAGAATAATAAGAAGGGTTTCTACAGGTATATCAGCCAGAAAAGGATGGTTATAGAAAGCATACCGCTGCTGATGAGTGAGACTGGCAAGCTGGTAACAGCAGATGAGGAGAAGGCTGAGGTACTCAACAACTTTTTTGCCTCAGTCTTCACCAGCAACCTTTCTCCTCACCCCTCCCGAGTCAATGGATGGCATGAGGGGGACCGGGAGGGCAAAACCCCTCCTGCTGTAGGAGAAGATCAGGTTCGTGACCACCTGAGGAACCTGAATGCACATAAGTCCATGGGACCTGATGAGATGCCTCCCAGAGTCCTGAGGGAATTAGCTGATGTAGTCACCAAGCCACTCTCCATGATATTTGAAAAGTCATGGCAGTCAGGTGAAGTCCCCAGTGACTGGAAAAAGGGGAACATTGTGCCCCTTTTCAAAAAGGGTAGAAAGGAAGACCCTGGGAACTACCGACCTGTCAGCCTCCCCTCTGTGCCTGGGAAGACCATGGAATAGATCCCCCTAGAAGCTATGCTAAGGCACATGGAGGCCAGGGAGATGATTCGAGATAGCCAGCATGGCTTCACCAAGGGCAAGTCCTGCCTGACAAACCTAGTGGCTTTCTATGATGGTGTGACAACAACAGTGGACAAAGGAAAACCAATGGA
>NW_009259178.1:2860-3600 GCF_000687185.1 Egretta garzetta | reverse complement strand
ATGAGGGTGGTGAAACACTGGAACGGGTTGCCCAGAGAGGTAGTGGAGGCTCCATCCCTGGAAACGTTCAAGGCCAGGTTGGATGGGGCTCTGAGCAACCTGATCTAGTTAGTGATGTCCCTGCTCCCTGAAGGGGGGTTGGACTAGGTGACCTCTAGGGGTCCCTTCCAACCCAAAACATTCTATGATTCTATGAAATATAATCTCAATCCTGAAGAAAAAAAAGTGATGAGGAGAAAAGGGCAAGAACTGAACGCGTGCTAGCAAATCATACCAAGATGCCAGGGGGATCTTAAAGCGAGCAAAAGGAAACCACCACCATTTACATACCACCCTTTAATGTTGTTAGTAAAGCTGAGGACTTCTTTCTGTAGGCTTCAACCCTTTCTCTTCTTGTGCTGCCTAAGAAGGAGACCTGGACTACTACTGAGAGCCTACTGGTCTCCTTGCTAGCTCTGAACTGTACAGCTTTTCCACTGCCAGCTCAGAACAAGACCCCAGCACGTCCTTTAGGGCCTCAGGCATTGGTTTTCAAAACCCAAGACAGCTGGAGTGACAGCATCAGTGGACAAGGGAAATCCAACAGACGTCATCTATCTGGACTTCTGCAAAGCCTTTGACACGGTCCCCCACAACATCCTTCTCTCTAAATTGGAGAGCTATGGATTTGATGGGTGGACTGTTCGGTGGATAAGGAACTGGCTGGATGGTCGCGTCCAGAGGGTAGTGGTCAATGGCTC
>NW_009259178.1:1310-1582 GCF_000687185.1 Egretta garzetta | reverse complement strand
ATCTGAGCTGGCGGCCCAGAAGGCCAACTGTAACCTGGGCTGCATCAAGAGAAGTGTGGCCAGCAGGTCGAGGGAGGTGATTCTGCCCCTCTACTCTGCCCTGGTGAGACCTCACCTGGAGTAATGCGTCCAGCTCTGGAGTCCTCAACACAAGAAGGACATGGAAGTGTTGGAGCGGGTCCAGAGGAGGGCTACTAAAATGATCCGGGGGCTGGAGCACCTCTCCTGTGAGGACAGGCTGAGGGAGTTGGGCTTGTTCAGCCTGGAGAAGA
>NW_009259178.1:0-1069 GCF_000687185.1 Egretta garzetta | reverse complement strand
TTCAAGGCCAGGTTGGATGGGGCTCTGAGCAGCCTGATCTAGTTAGCAATGTCCCTGCTCCTGCAGGGGGGTTGGACTAGATGACCTCTAGGGGTCCCTTCCAACCCAAAACATTCTATGATTCTATGATTCTATGATAAACTGCAGGTTTCTTCCCAGGAAAGCCCACTCCCACACTTGCAAAGGCTCTGCAGAGGTGAGGAGACAGAGTGGCCTGATGGCATTGCAATTACTATGGGTCAGCAGGCAGTATGAAGCCCTTGCTCTCTCCCTGACCCACACTCCTCGCTGTGTGTGCTGCCAAAGGGCATCCACATTGGGGCTCCACACAGACCTCCCTGCAGCACTTGTAACACCCCCAGATCATACTGGGCCAGGGCTTTCCCAAAGAACAGCAGCTCTGCTTAAACCAGAGCACCCCAGAGGAAATGGCTGGTGCAAGGCATTGCCACCTTTTGCCGGGGGAACCGAAGCAGAGAGGCTTGTGCCTCTGCTCCTCCGTGGAGCTGAGCCACGTCCAGTCTCCTGCCCCCGTTCCTCTGCCTTGTGGTGTAACAGGACCCACAGTGGGGGCACCCCATCCCTTGAGTCCCATAGCCCCAGAACATGGCACTGCTGTGGCTAGTACCAGGCCACAGGCTCTGTACTGAGTTTGCAAGGCTTGTGGGTGGAGGAGGTAGCAGGGCCCAGCAGGCACATGAGGAAAGGGTGGGCAAAGGAGGAGGGGGAGAAAGCAGCACGGCTGGGGATAGCAACGCCACTGAGATTGACCGTAATGCTGAGACTTCTTCTGCAGTTTGCTTGCCTTTAGTATAATTTCTTTCACAATAATCAGACTCAGGGGGCCGGGATCTCTTGGGGACCGGCCTGAGCCCCAGCTGGTGTCCCAGATGTGTTTTGAGTGGCCCCTGAGGCAACCTCCCAGTGTCATCAAAGGTGGGGTAGCTTCTTGGGGGGTTGGGAGGGCTCCTCAGGGTCGCTGGCCCTCCTCTTCAGGGCTTGCCAGGGCTCCCCAGGGGAGCGTTCGTTGCCCTGGCTGGGAGCGGAGGGCCTGGGCACAGCCTCCTCT
>NW_009259177.1:2011626-2012079 GCF_000687185.1 Egretta garzetta | reverse complement strand
TCCCCAAGCCTCTTAAAGGGACAGGCACCCCCCCAAACCCTATTCCAGCTTTCTTAAAGGGACAGGCACCTCCCCAAGCCTCTTAAAAGGACAGGCACCCCCCCAAACCCTATTCCAGCTTTCTTAAAGGGACAGTCACCTCCCCAAGCCTCTTAAAGGGGCAGGCACCCCCTAAACCCTATTCCAGCTCTCTTAAAGGGACAGGCACCTCCCCAAGCCTCTTAAAGGGCCAGGCACCCCTCCAAACCCTATTCTAGCTCTCTTAAAGGGACAAGCACCTCACCAAGCCTCTTAAAGGGGCAGGCACCTCTCCAGCCTCTTAAAGGGCCAGGCACGCCTTCAATCCCTAACCCCAAGCTTTTAAAGAGACAGGCACCACCATTCTTCCTCTCGCTTCCCAAACCTCTTAAAGGGCCAGGCACACCCCAACCCCCCATCCTAGCAAGCTTAAAG
>NW_009259177.1:2005514-2011175 GCF_000687185.1 Egretta garzetta | reverse complement strand
AGCCCGACCTGCA
The DNA here is from genome assembly GCF_000687185.1 of Egretta garzetta. NCBI lineage: Eukaryota > Metazoa > Chordata > Aves > Pelecaniformes > Ardeidae > Egretta > Egretta garzetta. The sequence goes on along the minus strand of NW_009259177.1, from coordinate 2,011,162 downwards.
GGACAGCCAGCTATGGCCTGGATTCCAGGGTGTGGGATGGAGCAGGGAAGTGAAGAACATGCACATTCCAGAAATGTGTTGTCATCCCCTGATCTTCCTGTGACACCTGGACATTTAGTCATGGAGCTGGCTTTAAATCAAATTGTAATTCTGTGATGCTCATCTCTTGGAACAATACAGTTAGTGTGCTTAATGCAACCATTCTTGTTCACCCTGGAAAACTAAGAACACATATCTATGCACCACACACTCCAACACAAGTCTCACTAGACTTTGGGCCATCTGCTAACCAGAGAGGCCTGAATTTTTGGAGTTCTCTCTCTCCTTTTGCTTATATTTATACATATGCGAAGCCCTGCTAATTGTATCAGAGAAGAAGGGATAAAAGCAACAAACTCTGCCTGAATGAAGGTTATCTAATAATCTGGGATGTAATGGTGTGTGCCTGCTGCATCAGGAAGTTTCCAAGACAGAGTTGAAAAAAAAAAATGTTTGACAGAACAGCAAATTAGTGCAAAACACTGTAAAGTAATATTCACACAAATACATACTGTGGTACCTTAGTGACAGCCTGGCACACTTCAGTAGCATGTTGAAAAAGTAAATCAGGAACCTGAATACATGGCCCTGCAATTATTTTAGATATTTACGATATTAATGCAATTTGACCAGTGAATTCCTTGTTGAGTATGTAGACTTCTGCTACCTTGGGGTCTTGGCTCTCTTACTGCTATAGCTTATCATCTCAAAGATCTTTAATAGAGGTCCTTCTTCAGTCTCCAAAAAAAGGAGCAAAGCTTCAAACATAGCTGTTGGGATGTCCCCAGCAATAATGGAATACAGGTCCATAACTGTGTGGCTGAATATGACTGGTGCAATTAAGATACCACACATCAGTAACTAGGAAGTTACAACTCTAGAAGTTCTTACAGGCATGATGCCTCTATGTTACTGTTTATGCTCTGTGACGAATCTTTGATCAGTGCCCCTCCATATATCTGCTCCCACCCCCTCTTTTTTTTTTTTTTTTTTTTTTTTTTTTTAAAATCATTACACCTGAAAAATCCCCAGGTGTCAGAAGATGTTTTTAGTAAGTTAGTGTCAGTAGATATAAAGCTTTGGCTTTGTCAGATGCAAACATGAAAATATTCCTGTGAGGAGAGATGGAACTAAGACACAAAGAGTTCACTGACTCGGAAGTGTCAGCCAGGACCCCAGAAGCAATAGTTGTCTATACATGTGCACGGACAGACCATGATAGGAAAGGAGGCCTCAGGCTGCAAGAGGACCTGTGGCCAGCCTTGCAGGCACCCTTGCAGCATTCTCCATTTGCATGGAAGGTAGAGCCATGCTTCTGCTCTGGGGGGCTGGTGCATATGCTCCTGGCTGGAGAAGAGGAACAAGGAGGGCTCCACCTTCTTATGGATGGGTTGCAAAGGAGGATAATAAGGAGAGGAGGGTAAGCACTGGGGTCCTTACAGTATTGGTGAGTAAAATGTGTTCCCAGGAAATCAGGCTTTGTTTTCTTCTTTTTTGTCAGAGGGATTAGCTTGTCTCACTTCTACCATTCTTTGCCACTGCTGTAATTTTTAAGGCTGTAGCGATCTTGTTGGGACCTTCTCTACCACAAATAGTTTTGACTGGGTATGTACAAGAAATTACAGTGTTGATGGGGGCAGAGAGGAGCACAAGAGTGAGAGTGATACAGAAAGGCAATGGTTAGGATCAGTACCTTTTGAGAGTCTACCAGTTACAGTCCTAGGACAGTTTGGCTTCTTATGCAATGACTGCTTCAAATACATAGGAGGGCTCTTGCATTGGGATCCAAAGTTGTTTAGGAAGGAGTAGAGGCTCTATGTTGCCTAGCTTTGATAGCATCCTTGGGAAAACTATATATGCACCAGGGAGCTGAAGGTGCCTCAGGGTTGGGTGGCAACTGTGATGGAATTTTTGAGATAGCAATTTTGAGCTTAGCTGCAATTCTGCCTAAATGTCTTACTGGAGATGGTCCTGAATTCTGTAGTATGCTGTCAGTTTTAACATGTTTTTGAATTAGATTTAAATAACGTATCAATAATTCACCTTTCTAGTTAGAGCCCTTAAAATGGAGATTCCTAACCTTTCGTATTGATTGTAGCTTGCTCCTAAAGTGGAAAGATATATATGAAGTTCCAATCATTTTGACATGTGTAAGGGGTTAAGTCATTCTTGAACAGTTTATCGCTCATCAATTGTAATTAAATATGTTTATATTAAATTATGTGCTGTAATTAATGTAAAATCTTTTAGCCTGTGCTGTTATTAGAACCAGATGCTGAAGTATCAACAATATTTCAACATGACTGTGCTGCCTTGCCAGCTGTCTAACTGTAATTACTTTAATCTCAGCTTGTTATCTAATTATCACCTTTGTAAAGGGAAAAGTACTCTCTAATGCGTACTGATTGTTTCAGATGATGATGAAGAGCGTGAAACAGCTGTCAGATATCTTAGCCCTGCTTATCTGGATTAGAAAACTTATTGGGAGGCCTACTTTGCTTCAAACCTTCCTGACAGAAAATGGGACATTGGGAAAGAGGGTTTTTTTCACCTTGTTTACCCTAGAAATATGATTCCAGTAATCAGTGGAGACAATAGAAATGGATGAAACAAGGTAAACAATTACTGTTCCCAGGAAAAAATAGGAAGACAATAACATAGCACAAAGTGTGAATGATGTATGAATTCTGTAGTGGACTGTATATTTGTCTTTTTAAAACTCGTCTTTTCATTGCAAGGCTGGAGAATTGCTCTTAATTTAGTTACATGGGTTGTGCTGAAATGTGGTGGCAAAGTTTGTTATGTGATTAATGAGTTTTATATAACACATCTATGTAGATAACCTCTTCCTGGAGAATCTTGAGTCTTTTAAGCACTGCACAAATTACACTAAAATTGTGTAATTTGCAGTTCTCTTCGGAGACCTAGTGTTGGAGTCATTTTACAGAGCACTTTAATATTGTGTAGCTTTTAAGAAGACATGAACTTCACATCTAAATAAAAATCACCAAAAAATGTGATAGAATTCTGAAGCAAAAATTTTAGATTACTTGATTAGCAAAATGTAAGGGTTATTTTTGCCTAAAGTTCTGATTTCTCCCCCCACCCCCCCTTTCTGTTTGTCTGTCCCCCACCTCCAAACAGTGCTGACAGTGATGATAGTTCAAGACTTCCTGGAACAGTCTGGATTTTTTTTTTTTAATTGAAGTATTTTATTTGGTGGCAGTAATATAATGGGTAAGGAATAAAGCAATTTTATAATCATGTCTTCATAGCAGCTGTAGCTTTTAAAAATGGAGCTTTAGTAAGGCTTCTTGTGATTGAAGTATATCATTGTTAATGCTGGCATGGTTTGAATGTTGCTGAAATATGTGAAAGTAGATGTGTCTTCTCTTTTCCTGACACTCTCTATACCATAGCAATTTGTCACTCTATTCACTGTACTAAGAACAAAGATGTATATTTTTTTTTTTTAAGGGGAGGGGAGATGTTTTTTGTGTGCTCTTTCTCAGTTTGATATCAGGACATAACTTACTAGTTATACAAAAAAGATAATTTTCTGCTGTTGATTTAAAATGCTCTGTGTGTGTCTTCAGGGACAAGGAATGAGCTCCAATGAGGCAGTGAAACATCCTTTGGGAACTGCTGAGTCCCTTCAGCCTTTATGAAGGCTCAATGATATGAAAAACTTTTCTGAACTTGCATACAGGGGCTATAGGAGTATCCAGGTTTCAAGATGTGCTTTATTGGCCAAATGTTTAAACAGCTGTGTCTTTCCCTCTTTCACCTTAGGTTGTCCTTATAGCTCTAGCCTGGCTTGCACATAAAACATGGTTCAGCCCAGCAGAAGGCTTCAGTGCTTGTCTTCCAAATTGAATAAAAATAGACTGTGGCAAGGTGCTCTCTTACTTATCTCTTTATTTTCCTAGCAAAATAACTGACCTCCAGGTCACCACAGAGTTGCACAATCTTTTGATTTCTCTTAGAAGTCTAAGAAGCTAAGTTCTGACAGGGTTGAAAGGACCCAGAACAGAAGCAGACTGAGGCAGTGGAGTTGTGCTGGCAGGCCCTCCTGGCTGGCAGGAGAAGAACCTGCTGCTAGGACTTCAGGGCAGATGTTTCTGTCCTGTGTGCAAAATGATGAGCCCATGCAAATGAGTAGATGTGCATGTGACTATAGATACAATTTCAACTTTGTGTATTTTAGCATTAAATGTTCAAATTGGGTATATTCTTTAACATTTAACTTTTTTTGAAAATCAAACCCTGAAAGTAGATGTCTATAGCACTTCATCTGAGGATGTCAGAGCACATTGTAAAGGAGAGTTTGTGATATTTTATCAGCGAAGGCTCCTCTGAAGGACAGATGAATACTGAGGTGCAAAATGATGAGCCCATGCAAATGAGTAGATGTGCATGTGACTATAGATACAATTTCAACCAAATACAATAATAATAATGCATTTGCTTTCATGATTTAATGTAAAGCAGATTTATTGTAGGAAATATTCTTAATCCTTAGATATGTTTTGGGCAATCACTTAATGTAAGATTATCTGCAAGTGTTACAAGGAGTTAATTTGTTTGTCTTTATCAAGAAGAATATTTTGGCAAATCTTAAGATAGCCATCTGATGAAGATGCTATAAAATATATATTAAACTACTTTCGATTGACACTGTCTTCTCTCTGAAAATGTATGTAAAACTAAGTTTGTGGTATGCAAAAAGTAGAAAATGTCACTTTGTCATCTTTAGTATAAACCCTTTATTTCTTGTATGGGAACTCTATATTGGCCCATTAAACTATAATGGCTTCTTCATTTTATCAAGTCAATGAACCATGAACTCAAGAGTCTCCTAAATAGGCCCTGACAAGACTGTTACTTCTGTAAAAGAGCCATTACCATATTTCAGGTTAGTGACTTGCTAACAACAAATTCCCAAGGAAGGAGCCTGACATAGCTGCAAGTGCAAGGCTTGGCAGAAAAAAATAAAAATACAAATGACCATTACTGAATAATGACAAGGTGAGAGACTGAGACAAATAAAGATTGAGGTGAGGTCTCCTTATGCTGGATTTATCCACCCACCCCAGCTCCCCCACAAATGGGTCTGAAATATGGATGTACAAAGACTCTTAATCCTCACTGGGTTTTTTTTTTTTTTTTTCATGTGGCTGTTCTTTAAAGAAAAAGTCTTTAGTAGCTATAATATGTAGCAGTTTACTGGGTTTTGATTTTCAAAAACTGTCATATCTCTCTTTAAAAAGGTGCTAATTGCAGAATAATTCCTTGAAAAAATTATGTCTGCATGAAGTCTATTGTTTTAAGTATTGAGGTATAAATACTACAGATTATATATTTTCCTCCATGTTCAAGTGTAAATGTTGAGGTTTCTTTTTCAGAGAACAAGTGTACATGCTTTCATTAAATGATGCTTTATTATGCTGAGATAGGAAACAGGTTAATAGTTTTGTGTGTGTGTATATATATACACATGCTAAATGTGCATATGTATACAATATATGTTTTTTGCACTGTGTATTGATTATTTGTGTGTAACTATAGAGCTGTAAGTGAAATTGTGATGCTTTTGAAATTATTTGGAA
>NW_009259177.1:2003973-2005471 GCF_000687185.1 Egretta garzetta | reverse complement strand
GTGTGAGGGATGTCTTCAGTCCCTCGCCTGAGCTGTTTATGTTAGTCTGGGACAAAGAAGCCTCAAAGCTCACATAACTTATTTTCTGTCTTTAAATCAAATATTGGAACACTAAAAAAAATTACGTGACAGAGCAAAGTGTTTTCCTCGGTTCATAAGGCCTTTTTCACTTCTGTTAGCTCTTAGGATTAAAGGCTAAACTGTTGAGGTTGAAAATGTTTACTAATCACAGGGAAATAATTTCAAAGGTCTGCGGATGAAGGCTTCTGGTATTTGAGGGTATCATCCTTTGTAAAGACGAGGATCAACAGAGGAATGTGCAACCGCAGGGACGATACTGCAGGTATGATGAGGGGGGTTTAGGTTACGGCAGCCAGATTCAGTTCACGCTTAAGTGAAGGAAAAAGATTCTTGCTGCTTTCAGACAGTTGGATTGGTCTGAGCCAGGATGGTATTATATAGATGTGGGAAAGGAGTATGTCAGCTTTCAGCGAACAGGGAGAGAGACAGAAAGGAAGGTGCTGGTATGTAAGTGTCAGTGAAGAAATGGAGGACCCTACCTGTTAACTGGCTGGGTAGCCTGGTCTGATTGACCAGCTACAGGTTACAGCAAAAGGTAGAGAAACCTGGGGTTTTGGTTCATAAATACAATATAGCATTGATTCAGTTTGCCAGTGGTACAGAAGCTGCTTTTTTCATCATTTGTATACATTTCCAGAAAACTGGGGGTAGTGGGGAAGTTTTTCATTTTGATACTTATAAAAATGTAGGTGTTGATCAAATGAATGTTGTATATGCTCGATGTTGCCTCGTAAGGCACAGTCTAAAATCAAGAATTTAGTTGCAAGGTTTGCATGGCAGATTAATAATAGTGCTGCGTTTCCAACCTGCGAATGATGGCCTGGATTATTTTTCTGTAATTCAAATAAAATATTACGGTTCCCTTTAATAATGGGATTTAGAATAGAAGAACCTAATTTGATGGTGCTGTCTGAAGCCCGTAGATCTGCACAAGTGGTGAAGAGCCGGTGCAGCAGGGCTTGGAAGTAAGGCTGTCAGCTTAATACATTGTGTGAAAATTGGGGCCGAAGGTCACCAATCTCCCGGTACACAAATCTCCCTCTGAGAATCTCATTTCATTCAGACTATCACTTAGATTAGAAATACCCTAATTATCCCACTGAAATTAAATTACTTTATGTAAGGGTGATATAATGAACAACCATAAAGAAGCTATACAACCAATCATCCTATTAGTCACAGCAAGACTAGACTATACACTAAATGGCTCTGGTTTGATTATTGCGGGCTGGTCTGTGCCACATAAACCGGGGGGAAGGGAAGGACCTAAGGAAGGATTAGTTCTGATCTCTTTTCCTGTTTTACTGGAAGAAAAAAAAAATAGTGCGGCTACAGAGAGCAGGAGGAGAGCTCTAGTAACACAAGTAGACTACTCCAGCACCTCAGCTACCAAACTTTGTCATAGGGGCACTCTTTC
>NW_009259177.1:1986509-2003752 GCF_000687185.1 Egretta garzetta | reverse complement strand
CTCTTTCCTACACGGTCCTGCAGTCAGGTGCAGTCATCACTGCTAGGGGAAGGTCAGGGTTTAGCTGATCTTGAACTTGATAGAGTAGAATGTTTCAATGGCTGGAGAAGGTCAACTGTCAAGTGTAAGCTGAAAAGACTAACTTTTCTTTAGTCCAGAACTGAAAAAACATTCTATTTTAGCAGGTGTTGCAATGTCCTGGCAGGACCCGGTGGGTGCATTGACCAGCCCATCATGGGTGTGTGTTTCTGCCAGAAAAGCCCCTACTGTGATGAGTTGTGATTTTTCACTTAAGATGGAAAGTTCCATAGAGCTTAAAAGGAGCAGGGAGAGGACAAACCAGCTGCTTGTCTCTGACGGTTGACTTTCTCAGTATTTAAGAATTATTTACCAAGCAACCACTTTGAAGAACCCAGAGGTGGTACTGTATAAAAACAGATAACCGTTTTGAAAGGGAGAAGACCTTCAGCAGCAGACTTAGTCTGGATTTTCCTATTTTAAGTGTTATATTTCAGAGGATCTATTTAACGTGAAAGGGTAATTAATAATTTATCACTTAAAATCCTAAAGATTTTAATGAAATGGATATTTTGAGCTGCTAACACCCTAAAACTAGGTGGATATATTAAAAGGAGGGTATTTATAGCTGGAATTGATTCAGGTGTAAATGTCAAATGATTATTATAAAAACATGGACATGAAAGAAACATAGGTATAGAGAAGTATCCTAGGAAATGGAAGAAAAGCAGAGATGTCTTACTACTTTGATCTTCTTGCCGTCTGTCTTTATTGGGTTTATTTTATGCTGTGCTACAGGGTGGTGCTGCTTTGCTGAAGTTCAGTCCTGCACAGACACAGACTGGGTGTTGAAGCCCAACTTAGAAAAATGCATAATGCTTTCAAGTTATGTTTCATAGAATATTTATAGTCCAGAATATGATGTTCTGTAAAGGAAGATGCTGACTTCACTTTCTAATTTCTTCTTCTATTAGTAGTCTTATGTCATTAGTCAATAGTAAAAAATGTGTTATGAGACAGTGCTGGCCTGTGTAGTATTTCCCTGTTTTCTGTCTTCTCTTCTGGAGTTCACTGTAAAAACTAATTCACATATGCTATGTGTTATTCAGGGTTTACCCTTTAATAGTCATACAATATAATCATGTTTTGGAAAAGCAGCAAACCATCTGAATACTCTAAATATCACATAAAAATGGTTCTTTAAAAGAAACAAAAACATTCTAGAATTTTGTTCCGTTAAATACTTGATTGCTAAATGCCTTATTTGAATGTGAACAGAATGAAAGTATGACATATATAATTTCTATTGATCAAAATTACAAAGCATAATTTCTGATGAGAAACATCTTGACTGGTGGTACAAGTTCTGGTTTTTCGACTCAGTTTCTAATATATAGGTGCAGATTGCCTACAAAAATAACTTTTTTCTTCTTTCAGAAGAAATAGAATAAAGTATGTTGGTTACCATGCCAGTTTGGGAAAGGTGGGAATGGAGGAAGAATGTTTTCAATGAAAAGAGTAAAATTTAAAAAAATAAAGTAAATCAGCGTTCATGTCAGGAGGCAGTAATTCAGAACTCAACTTGTGTAGAATCTTTGAGGGGGTATTAAGCCTGCTGACCATATGTGACTCGTATTCAAATCTGAGGATAGTTTGGATAGTTAAGAACAGCAGCACTTCACAAATTTTTTTGATGAAACTTTGTTACATTGGTGTGTTCAATTTAAGAAAATTGACTTAGCTGGAACTGATATGCAGTACTTTAATCATGGTGTCTGGAGGAAGCAGAGTTTCCCCAGTTGCTTTGAGCAGAAATTCATGCTGTTTTCATAGATTGCTACCTGAACGCCTATTGAAAATCTTCCATTTTTGTTATATTCACTTCTGCATATTCTCTAATTTTCATATGTGATTAGGACAGGGGAGGATGAGAAATTAATACTGAGCCAGCTGGTGAATGGAAATACCCTTAAATGATAGCCCTTTGGAAAATAAAATAGCACTGACAACAAAGAATGTAAATTGCTTTTTTTTTTTTTTTATTTATTCATTCTGGAGTTGTACAGTCTGCAACCTGTTCTATAAGGGCTTAGAGAGATCCTGCGGAACAAGCTTGATCTGTGAGTTTGACAGCTGGAGACAACCACCAGGTTTAAGGACGTATCATTTTGATCATTTTGTAAATGTCATTTTGATCACTGAAATGGATCCCCTGCTCTGGAGATAAGTTCAATACTGTGATTCATACCTCATGTAATCTTCTTTATACCTGGATCTCTCAGAGCCATTCTGTAGGCTGCCATGGCCCTTCGATACGGACAAGTTTGTATGGCAAGTTGACATACTGTTTAGTGAGAGTGATCAATCTTTTTAAGACCTCAGGCTTTTTTTTTTTTTTTTTTTTTTTTTTTTTTTAAAAAGTATTTCTCTATTTGTGTGAAATTTCCTGTAACAATCTATTTTATGTAGACTCCCTATACTACCCTTTGGAGAAGGAGGGGGGAAGTGCCTGGAACAGTGTGTGCAGTACACCTGTGCACAATTTATCACAGTGTGGCAAAGCCAGATCAAGGCAACAGAGTACAATAATTAAATGGATGACTGATAAGCAACAGCTGGGTAGATGGGATTTTTAGAAAAACAGAAGTATTTAATGGTGCAGCCTAAAATCTTTCATGAGTGCATATGTTTATGTAATCAGCTATTGTAGCTATTTTAGCATAGAAAAAGGAGTTACTTCCTGTAAGTACTTACAGGAGATGCATTAGTCTAGCAAGTAATTATGTGGATCTCTCTGAGACTCTTCACAGGAAAAAGTTTGTGCAGGATTTGACCTGTCTCAGGTTAAAAGTTTTTAGCATCGATTATATAGAAATTAAATACCATAAGTGGAAAACTCAAAGTTGAATTTTGAAACTTTAGTTGGACATGCCTCTGGAGTGGGACCACATTTTTTTTGCAGTTTGGCAGAGTTTAGGAATGCACGTCTTTATGCAGGGCTGGGGCTCTTAGCTGTTACCTTAAGAGAAGGTAATGGATTGAATAGGTTCTGCAAGGTTGCTTCTTTTAGTATTTTCACCATAATTGAAAGAAAATACAATAAGGAATGCAATATAGGCAAACAAGTGGGATGTTGTACAATGGTCTCAGTTCACACTGTAAAACTTAGGCTAGACCAAAATTAGGTGCACTTAAAAGTGCCCAAGACGGATGGGTGAAAAGTTCTACCTTTCAAGCTGGCACTTTGGTTATCAAATTTTTGCTAAAATTTGAAGTTTTGATTTGTCTAGTGTTGGTGTTTAGTATGGCTTGTGTTGATGCCTTCAGACTTCCTATAGGATTAAATCATATTGGCTCTCCTGTGCAGATCATTATTGAGAAGAATAGGCTGTATTTAAACAAAATTGTATCAAGGTGTAATGATTCCTGTGCATCTGTGACAATGTGTCTTGCTTGCAGCGTAGTGGGAACAGGAGTTCCTTTATGCTTCAGCATCCAAGCAGAGATTTCAATTTAATTTGTGTGCTACAGGCTTTTGATTGTGAAGCAAAACAATTACATTTCTCCATCTGCTTTTCTAGATTTAAGCATTTTATGTAGTTTCTTGCTTTGTGTTCTGGCTGTGGTTTATTTTAGAATGGTATCTAACTTTTAGGTTTCTGAGTTTTGGAGAGAAAGTGTTTAACCTGCTTTTTTGAGTTGCATTTGCTGCATAAATTCTCCTGATCATAGAGCTTTTTTGGTAACCAGGTAACATACTTACTGTTATGGAGCTCAATGTGTCGAGGTAGGGGTGGTGTTCCCTTTCTCATGGTTAATCCAAATAGCAGTTAGCCCTGGTATGATTCAAGAAAGGCTTTTGCTTTTGGGTGATGATTCTGGCACTAGTTCTTCCTATGTTCATCTTCCTCAGGTGTACATCGCAGGAAGGGTAGAAAAGGAGAAGGAAATTAATCCAAATCTGAAGACTTAGATTTACAGAAAGTGAATACAAAATTCACATAAATATTATGATGTATAAATAGAAGAAGTTGTAACAAAAGCGAAACATCCCCAAAACATTTTAATGTGGAGATATAATATGTAAATATATCTAATACAAATAATATATCTGATACTAATATGAAGAAGAAAATTTGACAGTGCTAAGTATTAAAAAAAAAAACCCTGTCAATTTCTGCATCATCACTATTTACTTTCTATTCATTAGAGGCTATTCTAAACACTTACATATTTATTGGTTTTTTAATATGTCATGTAATTTCCATGTCACATAACTCAAGTTAGTTTCTTCATTAGTAGACAAGTGTGTGGTAAACCTGGGATATTTAAAATCCCTGAAAGTAAGAAAATAGTATCTTGGATTTCAGTGAAAACATTTTTAGTTATGGCAAAATTTTTATTTCTCATGGCAAGAATTATTCTCTCTTCCCCCCTCCCTCCCCTTCTCAAATCCTTCTGTGATTTACACTGAGCTTCAGGGGTAATCAACTCTTGTTTCTACTGCTGGGATCAGTTTGTGACAGAAGCAGATCAGGGAAAGGGAAACTTTGTTGGTGTAATATGAGAACTTTAAAAAATCGGAAGACAAGCAAGCAGACAAAGTATTAACACAGTGGGTAGCAAAACTCTAAAATCAATTGTCACAAGAAGTTGCAGAGATGGTATCTGCAGGTTCAAAGAGGGAAGAGGGAGTAGCCAAACTGATGAGCAACAGGTCTGTAAAGAGATACTGAAAGGATTAAGCAGGGATGTGCCCTAAAAATATGCCCAAGACAACAGTTTTGGTTGCTGGGAGATGCAAGGAAAACAAAACGCAGAAAATTATCAAGGTTGCCTGCTCTTATGAAATAGCGTCTCCTTTTTCCCTCTGTGGGAGACAGGATGCTTCCCAGGATGGACCATTTATCTGACCCAGCAGAACGTTATGTGTGTTCAGAAGAGAGGCTGTATAATGTTAGCCTTTTATTTAAGCCTTGTCTTTGCTCTTTGATCACTGGCACTGTTTGAGTAAGCACTTCATTCCTCTGTCCTTTTGCACTTCAGAGGCAGGAGAGAGGATGAAGCAGCGCCCTCAGTTTATGCACAAGTATTTGAACTTTCCCTTCTAATGAGAGCAGGAGAACCTCCAGAGGATGTGGAAACTGATCTTCTTGTTTTATCTGGGCTTTCTGGAGCAAACCTAAAGGGATGAACATGCCCCAGCTTTGCAAAAAGAGGAGGAGTGGTAGCTACATGAAGTTTGTTACGCCCCATCAAGTCTGCCAAGTTTAATCTGCCATTACAGAGAGAAAGCTGGCTGTGAAATGGTTTGGATTGACTGACAACATTTAACTAACCACTGAGAATGATTTTTGTCTCGGTAGTACAATTCATGTCTTTCCATCATGTCCGTATGTGTAGTGTTTTCAAATGCATTTAATTATGAGTGATGAGTACTAGCTTTATGGATGTGCTTTTCTCTGTAATACTGTAACTGATTGCTTTTCACCTGGACTTGTCACCAATGTTTGCAACTGTTCCAGGTTTGCACTTGGTTGCAGTTAGTTAAACTACTGGGGGTTGGTCAGGGAAGTTGAAGTTTCGTTTTGGGGGGTGGTGGTGGTGGTGTTTCAAAACTGACAAAAAGTTTGGGGGTTTAATTGCGATTACACAAGAATATTAATTTCCAGTTGGCTAAATGGCAGTCAGTGCCTTTGTTTTCATTTGTGATTTCTTAGAGTAGATACTGATTCAATTTCTAGTCTCTTGGGCACTGCTCAGTAGTGAAGGAAAAAGCAAAAGGCATAATTTTTTTCTGCTAAAACCTCCTTTTGCTGATATTTGTGAAGGTGTTGCTCTGTGCATATGCTGCAGGTGTGCATCAGACACATCATTCCTATGACATGAGAAATCGAGACCATGAAGTCTCCTGCTAGAACCAAAAATTGATCTTTATTTCGGGAGAAACAAACTCCTTATTTTTGACTTCCTGGTCTATTTATATTTAGCTCAACAGCTTTTAGATTGCGAAATGCAGCATCATGCAAGGGAAGAAAAGTAGAAGAGACTGTTGCAAAGTACATAGAAAGTCAATAAAAGAAATGTATATAAATTACTGCTATTACTATATTACTGCACTGTCATGTGTTGTTACATTCTTTATGTGCTCAAAAGAAAGTGACGACTCCTTTTCCCTCCAGTCTCTCCATGTTGGCATTTGCTTGCCCTTGATTTCATTCCTGATGCTAATTTTGTACTGAAGCTGAGGTGACCTTTATATGTACCACTTTTCCAGGTGTTGCCTACTAACTTTCACCCACGCAGTTACCATTATTTGCATTTCTAATGAAGTAAAGCACTAGGGACTAACTTCTGTTACCTTTTCTACCAAGCTTTGATTTGCAAATTATGTTCATCTAAAAGAAAACATTTTTGCTGGAAACTTCTGAAATATGTAGAATCAACTTAAAAAAAACCCCTTGAATTGGCTAGTAAGAGTAAAAGGAGGAGGCAGCTGCATTGTGGACTTGGAGTCTAAGGAAATGATCTGAGATTTCTTCTCTGTTTACACCACTGCGGACGCAGAATAATTTCTGCCATTTTGATGGTGTTTCTCTGCAGTTATAGTAGTGCATATACGAAAGACTTTTTAATACATCTTGCAAAAGCAAAGGAGTTTTACCTGGCAGGCAGGCTTGTTACTCTGCTCAGCCAGGTGAGTAAGACACAATCATTGTCATAATTCATGAATGTAAGAGCATCTGAATCAGAATTCTTGCTGTTGGGTAAAGGGCCTCTTCCTAAAAATGCTAGCTAAATGCTTCCTAAAAATAGTAATTAAAAATTTTAAAAGAAATTTAGCTTGAAGGCCAGTGGGACAAGTTGACAGGCACTGACATACAGGGATGAGTTGTCATTGTGGTACGGGCTCACATGGCCATCTTTGAGTCCAGCAGCATGCTCCATCTACCATGCAATGTGCTGATAACATTTGTAATCTTAACTGAGGGAGGAAATGTAGGAGTTGTATTAATAACCAAACACTTAGGCCTCCTCCCTTTGATCTTGAACATTTTAGTGAAATGTTTGGGTTAAGTACATTTGTCACATTGGTGGTGTTGTCATGGTAAAAGACCTGAGCCGCCTGCTTTCTTGTGAACAGAACTGCTCATTTTAGCTGTTGAAAGATGGCGCAGGTCAAAGGAAGAACCACAGAGACTGCCAGCCCAATTATAAATGTGTGCAACTGCACAGAGCATGTGAGGCCTTAGTCCGCAGGTCAAAGTGCTCTTTGTGTCCCACTCTCACAGATTTGATCTGGCACATGCTTAGTTCCTTTTAAGTGTAGAGTTGCTGTAAGCCCATGTCAGATAGTTACACAAGGCATAGTAAGGGTTTGAGTCTAATTGGTGTTTGTGTGTTTGAATTAAAAGCCAAGACATGACACTTTTTTTTTCTCATACAGCTACCAAATGTAGTATGCAATCCTCAATGATAGTAGATAAGTCCTAAAAAAAAAATAAAAAGGCATTTTTGTTTCAAGTCTTGTCCATTCATCAATCCTTGTCCATCCTTCTGTTCCCTTCCTGAATCAGCAACGTCCCCTCCCTGCCCACCTGGCACCAGATGTGCTGTCAGGCACTACTGTGTGTCCCAAGTCCTCCAAGTGGCAGAATGCAAAATCTCAGGTGACATTCACCTGGAAGCGCTTAGCCCTCAACAGCTGCAGCCCCTTGATTACGTTGCCCGCCTCGGCGGCTCCGTGCCGCTACCATATCAATTGCTTGTCAATTCGGCTTAGCTATGACTTTGACTGACTGGAATGAGGGAAGTGGGAGTGGGGTGTAGGCGAATGGTTAAAATTAATTGCTACATAAGAAAAAATTGAAAGATAATTATTCCTGCTTTCCTGTCAGTGCTCGAGGGTAGATGACCTCATTAACTTGCAGCTTGTACACAATTCAATTACTAGGAGATGGAAAATACATTTTTAATTACCTCGGTGGCTTGTGCTCCATTCATCTCCATTTGCATGGCTTTTTTACTGTTGTGTTCTGAAGAAGTAGCATGGTCTTACTAAGGCTACCATAAGAGCTTGCTTCTTGCTACAGTTATTCTATGTGTGAGATTAACCCCTTGGTGCCAAGTGAATTGGGAGGTCCTGTGGTGGCACTAATGTTTTTTTAGCTAGCTTGGCATGTCAGGATTTCAAAACTTACTGTGTCAAATAATTACATAGGGTAACTCTGTTCCTTTGTGCATTTTGTTGCTACATATTTTAAGAAAGCATTAAATTGGTACATAATAAGCAGATCACCTAGTTAGACAAATATCATATCAATTTATGTCGTGGGAAAGGATTCTTTTGTAATTTCTAAAAGCCTATTATGGCATTTACTGAATTAATGATGACTTAATTGTTTTAAATACCTAGCTAGACAATGATTTTAATGCATGAGTTTTTAAAACTGTCAGTAGTGTGTTGAAGTGTACAATACGCGTGGAAAGAATATTTGTTCATCACCAATCATTTAATTTAAAACTATTACAGTATTGAAAGGCTTGGAGCTAAGAATTGAGGAACCTGTGACTTGTTGCAGAGATTATTTTATTTTCAGGAAAGACTTGTCAAGGATTATACGTTGCTGCAGTTTAAGACTGTGTGGTTGTTAGAGTTGCATCCAGCAACTACCACAAAAAGGTTCAAGAACTCATCCTGAGTGTTTCAACTCCTGCCAATCATAGCATGACACAGACTGTAATCCCTGCTCTGACGGCACACGCTATGATGGGGAAAGAAGTACAGGCTGCAGAGACTAGTTGGTTGCTAGGTCATGAGGAAGTGCTGAGACAAGTTGTGATATTTAGTGGTGGGAACCACATATATTTTATATGATCTATATCTGGTCACTTCTTTGCTCTCTGAAAGAAAAAAAAAGAAAAGGAGCATAATGCAGGCATTCTTAAACTATTCATGTAAACGTCATTGTGAATGTATTAGCCCTATTTAATTCTTGTCTAAAGAGCATTAAAGCAAGATAAGGCGCTTTAAAGGCTCACTGTCAGAGAGCCTTTAATATTATTCTAAGGACTTGTGCTTGTTGTGCTCTCAGCTGTGGCCCGCAAGTGAGCATCACTGCGGGAGATCTCTGAGAAAGTGGTGGCAACAATTTAGAGAGTCATCCTTCCTCTTGCTGGTTGGTGCCTCAGTGTGATCCAAGGGACAGTGAGATTACAAGTTCCTTCGTGCTATACAGTAACATTTAGGAAGTTTATTCTGCAAAATTGCAGTTTGAAAAAAAAAAAAACAAACCCAAAAAAACCAAACAAAACAAAAAAAACCCCAAACAAACAAACCCATGGTTGGAGTAATACATATGTTCTTAGGCTAGAAAATTTATTGTGACATTTTTCTTCAAGAAATTTGAAGAACGTACACTTGAGAGTTCTGTCACTGAGCAATCTTTCAGGAGCGAATGAGTGTGTGTCATTTTATTAAAATGAAAGAACGTAAATATTTTAGATTATCTGTGTTGGTTATTTTATAGTTGATGTTTCCTGTATTTCATTACACAGGAAGACATCCAAATAACAACTTCGGTAAGTTGCCTTTATGGTATTGTACTAGCTCAGTACAAATACATACAAAATGCAATATGAAGGCATCAGTTGCTTGCAGACCTGGACGGAAAATATGTTTGGATTTTGCTTATACCTTATGAAAACCAGCTGCAATTTGTCATGGATGTTTTTTGGTGTGAGGGTTTTGTTTGTAATTTTTAATGATTTGGGGTTAGGTTTGGTGGGCCTTGTGCTGGCAAAATCTCCAGTGCAGGCAGAATTCATGGTATTTGCATGAGAGTCAATGTCTGTCACCAGGTGCACTGTGTTTACTTTGACATATAGCAATATTTCTATTATTCTTCCAGAGATAAACAATAATGTAGTCCTGAACTTTCTTGGTTAACAACAGTCAAGCCAGAGGATGTAATACAAAGCATATAAACATTTTAAGAACATGGACTGTATGTGGAAGTGAATGTGACTTGAATATAACAGAGAAAATCAACACAAGCTTACTTTGCTTGGAATATATCCTGACCCCTTCTCTGCCTCTATCTATTATTTTTATTATTACATCAGTATCTGTTGGTCAAAAAAATTTAGGTCATCTGAAATATTTATAGGGCTTCTGCAGCTGCCTGGCCTGTCAAGTCTTCAAAATGTATGTGACCACAGCAGAATTTTTTATAGTGCTCTAACAGTGCTCCCATTAAGGGAAAATGAATATAAATGGTAAGATAATAATTGGAAACTGACTTAAATGTGACATTTGGGCCAACATCAGTGATTCTGTAGTGTTAATATATTTTCAGATGACACACAGGCAAAACCTTTCAGGATCTAAGGAGAGAGGCTGATTCAACTTGAATTTCTTTGTGGATTTTTTTTGTGTTAAGCATCCATTGGCCTCACCATTGAGCAGCAGGGCTTTTTACAACCATATTTTTGTCCTCTGCCATCTACAAATAAATGATATCTGTACTAATTGCAGGAGATGGATCCCATCATGACTTCTAGGTCTGGATTTTTCTTTATACTCTTTGAGAGACTGTTTAGTCTGACATGGTGAGGCTTTTGTTAAAGTGAGTTCATAACGGGTAAATGCCATTTAAGGCTTCTGCTGTCGTGTACATAGGTGTACATCCCAATTCATCAGTACTTTTTTTTTTTCTGTGAGCTTGTATGTCTTTGTGGTACAGTGTTGGGCTGAAAATGGTGGTGAAGAAAGTGAGATTTTGTTCTCAGTGTACAGAACGAATGCGAAAAGAAATACAACCTAACAAACAAACCCCATATTTATGAAGTAGGCTTCTTTGTCTGAGTTCAGTAATAGGAGTGTAGTAGTGGGTGGGGACATCTCAAGGTTTAGCATTTATAGCTGAAAACGATGTTCTGTCAATACTTCATCCACCTACAAATACAGAGGGTGTACTTGGAGATTGAAGATCCAGGTGTGAATTCCCAGCTAAATGTGGAATGTACTAGGAGTCCCAGCATGGTCCTGGAAATCTGTTTCCAGTCCTGACACATAAGGCTGTGTTGGCACAAACCCCCTGGTATCTACGTAAAGGTGCTCACGTTTTGCTATTGAAAACTCAGGCAAGGAAGTAGCGTGCATTCCTCATTTTAGTAAGAAAAGAAAAATTGTACATGTAAAATGAAGTTTCGAGTGAGACAGCACCCCAGGACTGTTGCAAAACATTCTGTAAAAGACATCATGGAAGGGATTTTACGTTCAATGTTCTGTTTCTCTGATCACATGGTAGTAGTAACTTGTAGTTAACTTGTAGGAAATAAACAGTAACTTGCTTTCTTGAAAAAAATCCATGTTGGTCTAGCTTGTTGGCCCATTTCCAAAAGAGATTTGCACATGCTGATTGTTAGAGACTTTCTTTCAATCCTCTTCTGCCTTCCTAGTTGAAGGACTATTGGAGATATCTTCTTTTTTTTTTTTCCCCCCTTCCCCCAATTTTAATCAATAATACAGCATTTACTCCCAAAGTACTATAGTATGCAGATATGATATCAAGTACACAACATTATGTAATTATTGTGTTTAACTATAGTAAGGAAAGTGCAGTCTCACAAAATGCACAGTTTAAGGTTCTTAAAATCTTCAGTAAGTCAAGGTTGAAATAAACTATATCTTGTTTAAACTGCAAAGCCCAGTCATCTCTTACAACTGCAGACAAATGGTTCATTAGAAGGATTTAAAAAAATACATATAAAGTCAAGGAATGGGCTCATTATAAAATGTTTCACACATAATCTAACTAATTAACATAATAAATTGCAGGGAACCATATTGGAATATCATATAATTAAATAAATTCCATATGGGCCACATAAGTTAATGTTTTCTTTTTGGAAAATTGTATGCCTTGGCAAATAAAATATTCAGAGGATTAACTATAAAGAAAAAAATGGCTTTGTGTAATTATTCTCTCTTGTAATTTGAATTAGACATAATTACATTTCCTAAATATGAAAGGAAAATAAGTGTGATCTATAGAGAACAGACAACACCACTGAGACAAGTCTGTCTTTGTTTCCTGACCCATTAAGTGACAATTATGATACTTGTGTTAAACATCTTAGAAGTGGCATGAACTTGCCATAACTCTTCACTTATTCTGCTTGAAAAGATCATAATAGGAAAAGCTTTTGCTCTTCTGTTTTTAAATGGAGTTCAGACTATCACTGGTGCAATACAAAAAGTTCACAGAAAAATGTCATTGCATCAAGTACTATTTTCATCATGTGCAGAAAAGAAAGGAATGCTCTTTTTGCAACTCCAAAGCCACGTATCCTTCTAGATATGCTACTGTAAACCTCTATAAAATGTACATACACCTATGTCCTGCCATACACCACTCGTAAGTCCCTGTGTGGCTTCAGTGGAAAACATACACAGAGTTTGCAGATGTCAAGTGTGCTCGTGCACTTCAAGTTGAGTTACTGATGCAAGTTGTGAATGTACTTCTTGGTTTCTGCAGGGGTTTTTCCCCCCCCCTCTCCATTTATTTATTTATTTAAAGTTAAACAATTGCCAGAGAATGTGTAATCTGAAATAAATTCCGTGGTTTTCCTAAATGTATTTTTTACCAGCTAGCCAAAAATGCTTCAGAACTTTTTGTATACTTGGAGAGAGTTATAAAGTTGACATATATTCTATGTATCAGTGTGTATCCAGTGAAGAGTATTGTATGAGCTTGAGGATCTACACAGAGTTTACAAACTTTGCCTACTAGTTGTGGTGCTCACTGTGTGTTAGACTGAATCATCTATGCAATTGAAAGTATGCCTGCTCACTTGTTCTTAGATACAAACCGTACATTTTGGCCTTTGCATGGAATTTATCTGTCAATAACCTATTTATGATTTATTGTGTTGTGATAAAAACAGCTTATGGGGGTAAATTATAAGTATGTGGCTCAACTAAATAGTTGCTGAGGTAACTTCATCCCTATTTATCGTTTGCTTTTTGAAAGGAAGTAGTCTTATGTAAGTGAGGTGAATAGATGGATTTTTTTTTGCTGAAATCCTTCAGTGAGACATGGTGGTTCATACACTCCCTCAGCTTTCTCTGCCAGGAGACTTGGAGACTTCATGAAAGATGCTCCTCAGTATGTATCTGTTCCTCTACCATAATGAAAATTTCTTTTTTTTTTTTTTTTTCTTTCTTCTATGTATGTGATAAAAAGTACCTTTTGTTTATTTCTTGTAAATGTTATTGTTGTTTTCTAGTCAGATATTTTGAAACAATTTTTCAAATTTTTTAATGTAAATTTTTGGTTCGGTAATACTCTTTACATACAGGCCCTTCTGTTACATCATATGAATTAGACTGTTGTGTGTTATGCTGTTGCCTTCTGATTTCTCCTTGGGTCTTTTGCCTCATGGATTCTGAGAAAGGCTAGTGGAAAATTCTCTTGCTCTGTGTGTGCTATCTCCTGTCACTTACAGAATTTGCTGATAAATCATCTTATTTTTGCTAATTCCTTTCCATGAAAAAAGTATTTCCATCCATAAAATGTTGTGAGATCCTTTGATTTGCAGCAGCCAATGCTAAAGATTAAAAAAAAAGTAATTAATGTAATAGTGGTATTTTTATTTCTTCCTTTCCTGGAAGGCAGTGTGTACTGGTATTTCTCTTGGTCGTACTGTTGCTTTTTATTTACAGTGCTTCTACAGTGGGAAGATGTTATCCATACATTTAGACTCCCTGAACATGAACCATGGAAACTAATTTTCAGACTTTTTAGTATTTGTGTTATAGGTAATGCTAAGCAGTTTATTTACTGGATGCTGTGGATGCATTTTAAAGAACTTTGAATGCCATTGTGTTTCTGAATTCCCCATTGCAAAAGCACATGGGGAAATTCTGAGGTTTTCCAAAGTTTTGAAAGTAGACACTTGTACCATCTATAGAATGTATGTGCCCACTTTTTTCAAGTATTTAAAAATACATACACAAATTAATCTGGAGCCAGCATTTTGCTTCTTCCCATGGTGATGCCTCTTCCTGAACTGTTTACTGAGCTTTACCTTGAGATCAGCCCTTAACAGGGCAGTGTCACCTTGCTGGTTCCTCTTTAGTTTTGACAGCATCTTAGTGCTCCCTGTTCTCAACACCCATCCTGACACGTTTACAGTCAATTTAGGTGATTTCATTAGTAGATCCTTAGAAGGCGCTTTGATCAAAAGAGTTTTCAGTACTGCCTAAATGATAACCACGTGTGCTTAGTTCAGCAGTTTTGACAATTCCTCCATGTGGGACAGGAGGCTTTCATTCACCTTTACAGATGCTGTACTACTTCAGTCTCACACTGCACTGGGAGAAGACCTGATGTGTTTTTAACTACTCTGCTTGATACTGATGTAAAGAAGATTCAGCCTGAGCCAGACTTTCAGCTCCTTCTCTCTGCTGCTTTGCCTTGCTCAATCGACAGAACGCATCCGGATCTCTATCTTGTAGACTCAGACAGATCCAGTGAAATGGACTGTGATGCACAATTTCCAGGCCCATCCATAACACCTGTCTTTTTGGCTGGTTTTAAGCATGATCATCCTTTGGCCTTTGCCATTCCTTTTACATATATGCCTGTATTCAAACAAAATTTCTTTTAATAGCTACAGTGTCTGCTTCTCTTGGAAATCTTTGTCAGCCTTGTCTCATCCTAATTTGTAGTGCAAATTGACTGAAAACAACCACATCCTTCTTAGATGTATCTGTTCATAGGTTATTTTACTTGATTCGAATAGCTTTTCTGGCAGACAGTGCCCTCAGTATCTGTGAAACAGCAAGGTTCTTTTTATGCTGAATCCAGTTAAATATTTTTGCTTCTCTGTAGTCTCCTAACTCTCTTTTTCTCTTTGCATATTGCTGGTTAAACAGATTAAGTAGTGAGAATCTTCTGAAAGTTAGTTAACCTCCTTGCTTCTCTAGCTTTGGCTGGCTGTTCTACAGATTCCTCTTATTTCTCTGACATCACAAGCCCAACTTTATATCTTGCTTTCCCACGTTTCAGACTCTTTTATTAACACCATCTGTTTAAATAGATTTTTACTTCTTTGAAGTTACTAAGTTTCCTAACTCATCCCATTATGAACCATTTCTGACTTCCATCTTTGCAATAAATAAATCACTTCCCTTTCTTAAAATATTACTGTGGTTTACTATTACATGATACCATGTTCTGCGAGGAGGTCAACCTTAACTATGATCACTGCTGAACTGTGCTTATTCTCTTGCAGACATTCCAGTGTTTGAGTAAGGGTGGAATCTGAGATGGCTACCAACTTTCCACTTTTACATGCTTCACCATAGTTTTTGCAAAAACCAGCTGATAAACCAAACATTAGTTTCCTAACCTGTGCTTTCATGAGACATTCAACCAGTTTTCCAGATGCCTTTCAAATTCTTTGGTCTTTAAAATTTTCTACATAGAAAACTACTGTAATATCAGATGTAGAATGGAAATCACATGCAAGTATGAATGGCATCATGCTATTGTTCTCATTAGTCCTTGTTCCAAAAACGATCATTAGATCATAGATTCATAACAGTTGTTAGTCATGCTAATAATTATTTTAAATGTTTAAATCAGACCTGTACGAAGATACCTAGGCACTTGAAATTGCGTGCCCAGGTGCTAAACTGTGGAAGCAGAACCCTATAAATGCAGACTGGAGCTCTGTGGAACCTGAGGTCTGGTAGCTCAGACACAGTAGATGAATGTAGTAGCTAGGTTTCTAATCAGCTGCATTTATGATGAGAGAATTCCTTGTCTCTCTGGCTTTACTGTTGTAAAACAATTAATAGGTTAAACCTAGAAAGTCAGGGGACCATTTGCCAGTTAGGAGAACTTTATTAGTCTGACAGTTAATCTATCTTTGTGTAGACTTTGGATAGATTATTCAGGTAACAGGAAGAAGGGGTCTTTTTTTACCCTAAACGGTTGATCTGAACCTCATATGACTATATATTTTTTCTTTTTTTTTTTCACTTGCTGAACATGAGAGGGGCCTACTGGTGGTTTAGTGGCGCAAGAAATCAGGCATTTGCTACCCCGCCTTACTACTCTGTTGAATTTCAGGCTTTGGTGGCCTCATATGAAACACCTCCGTGTGTCACCGTGTGGCTGGTAACTCCCCCGGTGCCTCTCTGTACTGGAAATCATGATTTGCTCTGTAGGAGGTGTGGGACACCATGGGGAGGGAATGCCCACACGTGAGGTCCTGATCCAGAAACTACTGAAGTCACTAAGGATTTCTTGTTTTATTTTGGTATTACTTAAGGCAGGTCCTCCAGGCTGTGATTTTTAAAATTTATTTTTTATTGGCTTGCCAGTTGTATATTTTTAAAATATCACCTCTTTTATTCACCTTTGCTTTGTCTGTTTGGCGCCCTTCCTAATCCTCTTATTTCTGAAAAGTAATTGGCATGTGCAATGTTTTGAGGCGTAGGAAGAAGCTTTGAGCTGTTTGTTCTCTTACTAAAACAAATGACACAATGGAAAAATAACATTGAGACATGAAAGGGAAGGAGGGGAGGAGGAGGGGAAGGCGTCAGTAGGCAAGGGCCAAGGGAAGAGCTCTTGGGGAGGCTGAGCGGGTGGCAGGGGAGGCTGCGCCGTGGGACACACGAGGGTCTGACGCTCGCCCGCTCCCCTGCTCTGGCCGTACCCTTCTGCAGCGGGGACTTGCTCTGCTCCTGTTTTTTCCTCTGTCGCTGGCCTCTTGGCTCAGGATGTTTTCCATCTCCTCTATATTTCAAAGCTTTGTGGTAAATAATCAATTCAAACCAGCACTGAGTCTCTCTTTCTGTAATTCTGAAAACCCATTAAATTATATTGTTGGGGGAAAACAATAGTTGTGCTAATCATGCTCTGTGCATGTGCATCTTAATTTCCCTAGAGACCTGAATATGAATTTTTACTAACATGTTAATTTTGTGTGTTAATCAGTAGCTGTAGGCCGAATGAATGGATTGACTATGTAAAACTGTTTGATATTGAAACAACTCCTTTTGACCCCCTCAAATTGGCTTCATTCCCCTAAAGACGGTTAAAGTTAATTAAGCACTCAATAGGTTTATGGTGTTTAAATTAAAATATATCACTCCTCATTGTGTAGTCATCAGGCGAGGCCGGCTCCCTGCCCCCCCCGCCCCGCGG
>NW_009259177.1:1961260-1986450 GCF_000687185.1 Egretta garzetta | reverse complement strand
CCCGCCTTTGCATTCAACCCCCCTTTTCAATTAAACTTCTGTGATGAAATGCCAGAGCCCTGGGATATATGTTTACTGAGAAATAACTGAGATTATGCATGAAAAATATATAAAATAACACTTAACTCTTCCTTTTAAAAAGACGCATTGAAAGCTGTAACAATTGAT
Source organism: Egretta garzetta (assembly GCF_000687185.1). Classification (NCBI taxonomy): domain Eukaryota; kingdom Metazoa; phylum Chordata; class Aves; order Pelecaniformes; family Ardeidae; genus Egretta; species Egretta garzetta. The sequence continues at coordinate 1,986,282 of NW_009259177.1, read as the reverse complement.
GTGCTGGCTTTCCCCTCTGGGCCCTTTTAAAGGGCTGGTGGTGGCTGGGGGTAGCGATTGCTGCTTTTCAGAAGCCATGACAGTCACGTTTAAGATCTCCAAAAAGAATTGTATAATAGGTAGAGTGCAAAAAAATGAGATAATGGTAATTCTCAAAGGAATACATGCTTTAAATTAAAAAGCCACAGTGCTGCTGATGTGAGCATTATATTAATGCTTGTATGACACAATCCTCAAAGCTCTTTCTTCTTCCTTAAGCTCTTTACTTCACCCTTGAAAGTAAGGGCTATGCGGCGCCCTGGCAAGGCCAGGACAGTGCACATCGATTCCCTGCTTACTTGGAAAGCAATAAAAACAAAACTCCAGAGTGCTGTTGGCATGTTTAATTAGTAGCTGGGTGCTTGCAGCTAAATAGAGCTATTCTTTCTCCTTTAAAAAAACCAACCAAACAAAAAACCAAAACCCCAATAAACAGAAAATACACATCCTCGACACTTCAAGTATACACTTGTATTTAAGTTTAGAGGTAGAGGCAGTATGTGGATTATAACTGAAGTTATAGCTGCAGATACTTAACATCCTTGGAAAAAGTCAAGCTTTTGTAGTACACTTTTCATGAATAATCTGCCCTTTTTATGCAGGAGAAAGAAGGTGTTGGAATTTGGGAAGACTTTATTTGGTTGTGCCTGTGGTGGCTGAAGCTCTGGGCATCCATATCAGCAGGCTACACATGTGGCAGGTCGGCACAGGAAAATCTAGTGACCCTGCTTCTGTGCTGTGGCCCCCTTTCAGGTGGGGGTGAGGTGAGGCCACTTGGCCCTTCCTGCTTTTTTTTTTACCTCATCTTTTAGAATACTTTGGTAAAACTCGGGCCACGAACCTTCTCTCTGCCTGGTTCAACTGTTAGTACTTTGTGTTTAAACAACAGAAAATTACGCATTGCCCTAACTGCCCTGTTGTTATTATAGGGAGGCTGGTCAAAAGCTGCCCCATTTGTCAGATGCCCCTTGCAAGCATAAAGGCTAAAAATGATTGTCTTCAGACTGGCCCTCCTCACCTAGAAAACGTGTCTGCATCCTTCAAGAACTAGAAATGCTATGTGAAGGTAGAGGAGTGATGGAAGGAGACTAGAAAAGGTATCAGATTAAATTCCCAAAGTAGTATGGCATCATAAAAGAAATAGATGGCCCTGAAGGGGAAAAGCCTTGTTACTTGTGTGGGTCAAGTATAATACTTGCTTTCAAAATACATTTTATCTGTGTAAGAACCAATGAATATCTGTAATTTTGTAAATGTTAAAAATGGGCGTGAAATCCTATTATATGCCTTTGAATAATACAGATTAATTTATCAGTCTGAGCCGCGTGTTCCTCTGTTTACTTTTCCAAAACAGAGTTAATATTGTACTTGCTGTGAATGTTGGTATATGTGAGTGAAATTTCTTATTCTTGGATGGATTACATATATAATTTCAGAAAATGAGCAGGAGTTACTCTTGTCTGAGCTACAGATTAAATAGGTATTTTCCCTCATCCTCTCTTCTTCTGTGCAGAAGTGCAGAGGAGAGCATTGTGTTTGAGAGGATGTCAAAGTCTGCCTTTGCGAGGCCACAGCTGACAAGTACTCTCTCTGTTGCAGCATATTTCTACCTTTCTGCGGTAAACTGTTTCCTAGTGCTTTTTAAATGTATTTCATGTTTCCCCATCTGTGCAAGCCAGGTCTGTTGAATCTACTGCTGGGCAGATGAGGCAGAGGCAGGGCTATTGCAATTGCATCCTCCGCGGTGAAAGCTGAGAGATGACTTCTTGCCTTCTGTACCCTTTTATAGAGTAGTCCTCTCCAGCAAATGCAGCTAACATTTATGTTGGCTGGTGACAGGAGAGGAGGAGGTCTAGCTGCGCTATGAAATGGTATTTCCTGTTGTAACTCGTAGTTCACATTTATAGCTGTCATCACAAAAGGCAAATGACATTTTTACATGCTAAGCTTTTGCAGTAGTGCTCAGAGGGCTGATAAATGTGCTTTTTGATTCTGGATGAGGTTAGTCTGACTATGTAGGAAAGATCTAGTGTAGTGGACCAATGAAGTGGTTTTAGTTTTTAAATATCTTCAGATGTGATTGTATCTGGATTTCATACAACAGGGTAGCTGTGCAAATGATGCAAGTATGCAGATGCAACCTAATAAGTAGGAGTAAATATTAATACGAAATGTGATTTTTCTTTTTTTTTTTCCCCTTACTAGAGTGCTGCTTGAAATCAGGACTACAGTGCTGGCACAGATGATAGTACACACATGCTTTACTTCAGTGATGAAGGAGTTGGTGTGGTGCAGCTCTGCTCATCATAATTTGCCCATGAGGTCAAAAATTTGTAGTGGGTTTTTGTTTTTTTTTTTTGTCCCATTTGTATATCTCTTTGACAGCACCAGCCCAGTTACAAAAATAGGTTCGTTCTGTGGGCCTATATTCAGTGTCATGTTTTGCATACAGCAAGAGTTCATCTAGATAGGAAATCTACTTTGCAGCAACACAATCTACTTACCAAATTAAATAAGTGAAATCAAGGGGACTTCAGTAATTTCTTGAGAGCAGCTTTGTAATGTAAATGAGTTTGATTGCCACTGATAGTCGTTTGCCAGAAGAGCTTGAGGATTTTGGAGATGGCACCTAAATAATACTTGGAAGGCCCACTGGCTGCAGAATTGTGTCTTTGCTGGTTTTCCTATGCTGAGAGTTGGCTATCGCCAGGATGTCCGCATGTGCACAGAGAGATGAGTGGCTGGACGGATGCTTTTGGCTGGCAGAAGTCCACATAGCTCAGCATGGACGTGAGCTGTTACCTGTTGTTTCCTGCCTGCAGTTAGTCAAGGTGTGAGAACCTAATACTTAGCAGTGGTTAGGTGGGTTCAAAGAGAAACAATTGACTTAATAGTAGCCTGATGACATGTCCGGCCAGTGGGAATAGGAGAAAGGCTGCTTTTTTATATTAAATTCTTATTTTCAATCATAGTATTTAAAAGGAAATGGAGTATTAAGTATAAACATTTTATTATTTTAATTATTTCCTCCTTCTTTAAGTCTTTGTGTTGAATTTGATAGAAGGGCAGTCCAACAATGAAGCGTTTGAGTATCGTATGCAGATTTACACAAGGTGTAACATAGAAACCTGATCCGCAAAGCTTGCTCTAGAGCAGCTGACTTGGTTCTGCTCAGCAAACCTTCCTCTTACTAATGTGCATCCTTGCTAAGAAGGCAAGGCATGTATATATGTTTTAAGTGTGCATGATATGCTAGCAGGCCCTCATCTTCTTCAGAAATCGAACATCTAAAAATTGTAACAGCGGTGTATATTTTTTTAACCATGATTTAGTTAATATGGAGGAAAAAGTATCTTTATTCCTAGCATATCACATAATGTGTTTTGGGAGGGATGCCAAGCATGCTTTCATTTCTATTCAGTTTTTGTGCAAAGGTGTTCTAAATGTGAGTAATCAGCATCACAGACAATATAAAAGCAGCCCTGTATATTCTGCCTAAGAATTTTGAAAGTGCTTCCCATCAGAGGTATACTTTAAGTTACTGGAAGTCTAGCATGTGTTAAGATGCTTGTGTACAGGTCTTTAACTACTACCATTCCACCCAATAAATGTTTGCAAATTTGTTTTAACACATGAAAAACTTTCCAGATTTGGATTAATCTGGGCCGCCACTCTGTATTTTCACACATTTGTCAAGGAAGAATAATATATTTGATGGATGCTGGGTGTTAACATGTGTTGAGGAAGATTTTTCCTCTAGCCAGAACAGTTTGAATCCAGTGGTCATCATTCTGTTCCTTCTGGATTGATGTTAATTTTCTGTGATGCTGCTGGGGCTAGAAGCGGACTCTGTAACTTTCAGTTCAGATGTTCTCCCATGCAGCAAGTGACGGAAAACAACCTTTCTGATTTCAAGAAGTTGTGCTGCCATATCATTCCAGCTGGCTATGAACAATCCTAGCAATTCAACACTTGTTAACTTTTATTTTCAGTCTTATTTGGATATTTGTTTAAAATCTTGAGAGAGAGCAGAAGATGCAGCTGATTTTAACTTTTTTTTTTTTAAATTTTTCTTGTTTTCTTGCATTGTATAACCTGTCTGTGAGAACTTTTTAGCCCATTGGGGTTTGAATGTTTTGCTGCTGGCTGATAGCTTCCTCATGTCCTCTGGCTTACTCTGTTCTGATAAAACATGACTTGTAATTTAGAAGAAAATTATGTAAATGAAGATATTAAGTTCTTACCAGGGCATTGTAAACTTCAATCTTAAAGGTCAACTTAAAGAAAACATAATCTTTTTGATGTTGTACTTTTGGGGTGATTTTAACTGGCAGAATGGGCAAGGGGGCACATAGATGATAATGATATTTAGCAGATAAAAGCAGCATGAGCTATGCTGAGTAAAATTGGGTAGTAAATTCTTTGAATACCATTAGTTTCTACTCTAAATTTAAATCTCAGAATAGGCCAGTTTAGCATGGTGTGAAACTAATCAGTTTAGTACCTATTATTATAGTTATATTACTATATATACTGTTTGACACAAAATGTTGTGAAGTGAGATATGGCCAGCAAGCAGGATGTGATACTTCCAGTCCTATGGCAAAATGTGTTTCCTCAGAGTGATCTCAATGAAGGCTGCCTACTGCTTTTGATATCCATACAGAGGGGAAAAATATGGTGGTGTTGTGGTTGTCTCTTTCTATTGCATCTCTGCTGGTGGAACCTAAGCACTAATCTGTATTGATGTACATTTGCTTTTAATAAAAATAGATGCTATATCTTTACCATTATTTTTTTTAAGGATCAGAATTTTCTTTGCTAGGTTGTTAAGGATTTTTCAGGTAGATGGGTTCTCACTTGAAAGTTGTGTAGAATTGTGATTTTTTGATTGAATTGCCTTGAAAGATTGTTCCAACACCACTCTTTGCTGCCTGGCATCTGCTCTAGGGGCTGTTTCTTTTTTCAGCTATGAAACACAGCCAATTTGGCCTCTATTCCTCAGGGTGTTGGGAGGAAGAGCTTCTCCTCAGCTGTTGCCGAGGGAATTCCCTGTAACTTTTAAATGTCCCAAAAAGAGGTGAAAGCAGAATGAAGCCTGACAACAGACATTGCCAGGCAGACTTGTGCTCAGTGAACTCTGTCCAGTTTGGTTAAGAATATCTGTCAGTTCTGGGCTGAGCTACTACTCGGCTGAAGAGGTTGGTTGTGGGTGTGTGCGGGAGGCAGACTTGGAGTTTTTGTGTACTCATCCCCTTCCCCAGATCTGGCAGAGCAAGGTGTGTGATATGGGGCAACTAGGAGCTGAGTCTTATGTCAGATTTGAATGCTTGAATGTGGCTGTGGTCTTAACGTTGTACCTGAATTCTTTCAGATCCATGCCAAAAATGTCACCAAGACATCTTAAATGAAGTACTTTTCTTCTGACTCACAAGCTTGGTTTTTTGCATATGAAAACTGACAATGACGAAATATCCTAGAACTTTATCTTTGGGCAGCTCTCTGTTGCTTGTTGATATGGGAGAAGTAAGAGAGGCCTTTTTTTTTTTTCCCCAGGTAGGAATTTTTATTTTGTTTTGCTGCCAGAATAAGTATTAGATTCTTAAAATTAATCTTGTATTTGCTGTACTCCTTTTAGCTTCACGTGAATAATTTTGGGCTCAATGAACAGAGTTAGCTAGCAATTTTTCTTAAACCATCAGCTTTATATATTTTTCTTCAGGCCAAACTTTGTAGCTTGAATTATTCTATATTGCAGTACTTTTTTTTTCCTCCTTGTTAATGTGCAAATCCCAGCTCCCACTTCTGTAACACTGCTAGAGTTTCCATGTTTGTAGCGCAACTGTAATGCTTGGTCGCTTTCTTTTTCACTTTTTTTCCTCACTGTTACCTCTGTGTTGGCTGTGTCTCAGTTGTAGGTTGTTACAGTCAGGTATTCCTCCTGCTCTTTAAAGGAGGGCTACATCATCATACAGAAACTTGGAGGTGATAGTTTTCCAAACTGTCCCAAGTCAGTGTCTGTACCACCCATGCCTCCCGTCTGCTTGGTTCACCACCTCTGAATGGAGGAGGTGCTGGTTTCAGTGCCAGGACATCATCTGTGCTGCTTCTGCTACCCTGCCTTCAGGCACTGCTTCCATTCTTAAATGGTATCTAACCAGACAACTGTCTTGTCTCCTAGTGTTTCACTTGGAGACCTGTCTACCATTTCAATTGCAACATGAAACTTAATTCAATAAAACCCCTCGATATTTGAATTCCTAATAATCAGGGAGTGATTCGGAAGTGGTCTGCCCCCAGGGCTGCCTAGCCAGGAGGGCAGGTGTGACTGCCAACACCACACATCCCAGGTACATTCCCTTTGTATAATGCTATCATGGAGTGTGCCTGGAGAACCTCCATGCTCCCATCATGTGAATAATCACAGATGCTAGCTGTAGTTCTGCTGACAGTAGATAGTGTTATTTTAAAAATGTGAAAAATGTTGATATTAACCTGTCTTACATAGTGTGGATCTGTCTTTAATTTTCAGTGCAAACATGTGGGAGTCCAAAAGCAAAACACTGTAGCGGTCCTCACTGACGAATAACGTTGATATATCTGAAAAAATACATAGAATGTTTTATGAATGATAATTTCATGAATTGATATGGATATATCAAAAATATTCTATCATAAAAAGTTCTTCTAATGAAGTCTTCTGGAAAAAAACACAGTGTAATGGTGCTGCCAGGAAACATCAAAAATATTTTTGGTACAAACCAATATGCAACTGTTTTTAATCCTATAACTTTGTATATAACAAAGTTAAAATTACTTCGTGTTGCAGAAAAAAATGAGAGGAAGGGAAGAAATTTAAATTTGCAACGTAGCCTAAGGTAAGTTTATATCAGTAGTATAGTAAAACCAGCGTTTATTGCGCTATGTATTGTATCAGGAGGCGGAAGTAACAGACATGCTTGTCATGTGCTGCTCATTTTGCAGTTTAGTTTATTGCCCTTTCTCTCCCTTTTTTTTTTTTTTTTTTTTTTTAATTAAAAAGAAAAATTGTTTTATTGTGTGAAAGATTCTTGACGTTGATACTCCGTTTCTTTCTGTGTATGTACATTAACTGGTGTGACAGGCCCGACTGGGCTCTTCGGATGCTACAGCAGTGGAAATGGTTTCTACAAATGCTGCTGGGAGGCTGTTACAGCAAAGGCAGCAGCAGGTTACGGAGAGAAGTGCAGTAAGAGCATCCAGGAGCTCCTGAGCTTTCAGCTCAACTCAAGCCAGCCACCAGCTCTCCTCAAGTAAATTGCTTCACATCTTGCTGCTCTTATCCTCATTACTTAGAGAAAATAATACTTTCTCAGTATAGTGTAAGACAACTGTAGATAATAGAGAACATCTATAAGCCTTTAAATGGAAGAAAGTATTATTATTAAACTTTTTTTTTTTTACTATCATGCACATCTCCATTTTAAGTCTTATTTGCAGAAAAAAAGCCACGTTACTTGAGAAATTACACTCATTGTCTTTTGGAGGAATTAGACTGGTATTGTTTTAGCATTAGACTGACATTAATAACCTGGAGTGTAGCTCATAGATGGGGGCTACTGCATCCAATGTGTATACATGGAGCAGAGGAAAGAGCAATTCCATTAGATTCCATTAGGTCACAGGATAACCAGGGGGAACTGGAGAACGGTATGTCCCAAATAGGACATCCAGTACTCTGCCCGTATGACAAACACTAAATCAAATATGTTCTGGTCAGCTGTAGAGCAGCACAAATATCCTCTCCCAATTTCCTTTCCCTCTGCTCCCAAAATGATTTTGTACTACTACTACTAGACTGGGTATTGTGAATTTGAACAAATACATACGTTATCCTTTGGAAAAGAACTCTCATGTGCAGTTTCTAATTAAATGATTTTAATAATTCCATTTCAATCAACCTACATAAATATCAAATATCAGAAAAGAATCTCTATTCCTGTAGTCCTTCGCTGCCTCCACAGAATTGTTCTCAGCAATATAAATGATGTTTGTTCTCCTGTTACTGCAACTCCAGATAATGAGCAGTTTTATTATAGTTGAAGCATTATCCCAGCATGTATTTGCAAGAAGCGTATGACAATGAAAGAGTAATTTTTCATTGTTTTTTCTAAATATCTTTAGACCATCTATGCATCTGATAAATATTTATACTCAGCTTTGTGTAGAAACATATTCTTCTTTCCTAAATTACCCTCCACTGCCGTTGCTTTATATGACTTCTTTATCTATCATAAAGCTATTTTTAAGGTCATCTCAGTAGTTTGCATGAACATTTTTTCTTCTTTATATTTATTAGGAATGTGTGGTATGGACAAAGGAAGCATTACTTAGTTAAGGCAATTTCAAGTTTTACTTTAGATCTATTACAGATTGCTACACAGTATTTTGTCTTAGTATATATCTTTGTTACTGCTAAAATTATAATCATACTTTTAGAAGCACTACTTAATGATCTTGTTTTCAAGTACACTGTGTCATAAAAAGGAGTATCATGAGATATTCATTCAAAAGTGTACTGTTTCTGACAAGATTTGTCCCTTTTTAATTTGAACGTCCCCCTATCATACAAGGCTCATTACAACTAATTCTAGAAAATCTTCATTGTATTTTCACTTGGGTTTATGATGTAGTTCCCAAAAGGAAAACAAATTAAAAAAAAAAAAAATCTCTATTTGATTATAATGCTTTCTGTGAAGAGAAACTCTGAGGCAGCAAGTTTAGCTGATCTGGGAGAGTGACTGCATCAAAATATTTTGTGTAAGTAATAGTGCCTCCATCGTTTTCAAGGGTAAGAAAGTGAGAATGGAAGATTTGAGTGCCAGAAAGGGATGTGTGGATGTCTCCAGTTTGTCCTTATTTTTAAAACTGTATCCCTTTTATAACAAATTTTAAAATGGGACCAGTTCTCCTCCTGTTGGCATTATGTCCTTCTATACTGCTTAAGTTACATTTATATTGGTGATTTTTAGACAGATGAGTCACTTGAAATGCGCTCTCCCTCTTTTAATTTCGGTCTCATCTAAAATCAGAGATTTATAGTAGAAGAGCGGAATGGAAGATAATGGGATGATACACAGAAAGGAAATACCAAGCAGCAAGAGAAAGACCAGCTATATTCTGTCCAAAAAATCTCTCTATGTAACACTTGTCACTAATGATGAAGAAATAAAGACATTGCCCTCTAAAATCGTCAGCCAAAATCCAGCTGTTTGTTACTGCATCCTAATCCTTTTTGCTTTATAGTTTTCTGCAATTATATTATTTTAATTTAATGGGTGTTTAGTGAATTTATTTTCAGAATTATGAATCTCCCTGTCACAGATCATATCAATGCACATCAAGTGTGATGAACATTGTCTTACTGACCAGGAAGGGCCTATTGGTATGTATTTCTTGATTGTCCCTTCTTCCATGTGAGGGAAGAGTCATCGGCAATCTGGGAGGATAGAGAAAGCGCATGTGGGATGGGTCTGTTTTCTTTCTAATTTAAGGAAGTTAAGATGTGTGTCTTTATCATGGCTATTTTTGGGCAATTTAAACTGCAAGGAAGATGTATGTATTTTATATATATTTGTGGCAGTTTTCCATATGTTTAATTAATATACTGTTGATCTTCGGATACTTCTCAAGTATCTGTTATTATCTATTCTTCTAAAGTGGATGTTACACGTGGCCCTGCACAACTCCTGGTACATTAAAGGTAATTGACAGTATTATTGATACTTGCAGGCGTGCACTGTTTTAAAGGATTGCATTATAATGAGTCATTTTTCACTTAATCATCTTTTTTTCCTCTGCCAGTGTAGGTTGTTAGCTCCACTGATCTCTAAAAAAGAATTTGAACCTATATTTTATTGCCAGTGATGTCAGAATCCATATGAAGGGATTAATATGAACACTTTTATTCAGATACTTAGTGGAAAAATATAGTGCAGTGAAAGCTACCTGTTTTCATGGTCATCTTGGTATTGAGAAAAATCTGTTATGCTTCATAACTTCTAATTGCATTATATAGGACCCATGAGAGTTTGATGCAGTTGGCAAATGTAAGAAGGAATGCAGAAATGTTTCAACAGACGTCACAATTGTGCATAATTTTGTATTTTTGTTGTTTTCAAATACTTTGTGCTTTTAATAGCACCCTTGTCCTGCCAGGAGAAAAAATAAGTTTTGTGTGTATGCTCAGTGTTCACTGACATGGTGCGAGGCAGCTTTGTCGTTTTATAGTGTGCTTCATGCAAGCAGCACAGAGCTCTGTAGCAGCTGTAGTGAGACACATGCAGTTAGTAACAACAAAACTTAAACATTTTAAGTACACATATAGATACTGTTGAATAATCTGATACTGAAATAGTACTGTTGCACTAATACTCTATCCTTTTCCTCTTGCTGTGTGTATAAAATTTCCCTGAAGATCTGCCCTACTGCAGGCCTGTTTTATATCCTGTGCCTTTTATCATCACACGTTTATGTAGCCTTTGCCTTATCCAGTTGTCTGTACTTTTGGCTCTTTCAGGCCAATGTCTTGGACTCTAAAGTAAATGCTTAAGATCTGAAATAAGTTGTAACGATCAATATTTCTCTCTTCTCTGAAAAATTGTTAAAGAACTTTGAAAACTGAAACACTAACTCCCAAAGGTGATTGAAACTTGTAATTTCTTTTTGCTCAACGTGAATTTATGTAATCCTTCAGTACATTACATGGTTGTCCTGTGGCATTAGGGTATTAGTACTAATGGAAAGACATAGTTATTACAAACAATCCAAATTTCATGGTGTGTATCTTAATAGCAGAAAGGGATTTTCTCATGATTAAAAAGAAAAATGGGTGGCAAAATAAGGAAGAAATGCTTGTTACATAGGATGATCCCCTGGATGCTTAATTACTGAAAAAAACCAAATAGGAGGTAAATGTTCATGATGTTTACAGGTTAAACATTCTGTAAGTATCTCTTAAATAAGATCTGCAGCCTTGGAGCAGCTAATTGCTCAAGAATCACAGCCATTTATGCTGCCTCATTTTCCCCTGGGATCGACACTCACAACAGGATAATTCTTACCCTGATATAAGTGTCACAGTAGGGACTCAGGGTAATTTGCTGATATGATATCAAAAATAGCATTAAGGTAATTACATTTTGCACTTGCAATGTTTCACAGGCAGTAATATAACTGAATTTTTTTTTGTTGTTGTTGTTAGTAACCTGGCTGTTCCCCACCAGAAACACTTTTTTTGGGTTTTGTGGGTTTTTTGGGTTTTGTGGTTTGTTTGGTTGGTTGGTTTTGTTTTTTTTTTTTCTTTTTCCTCTTAAGGTACAGCTGTGAAGTTACTTAAAAGTTCTGGGGCTTTTTTAGCATCTTTAACACAGGGTGGTATCCAATAATTAGAATTAAAGAACAAACTGAAGTAAGTATTACACTTTGACTTGTGGGATGTTCTCTAGGCTAGGCTGATCCATTGCATGATTTGTTTTCAGTACTGTTCCACAGCAGTTTAAATTGAACCATCTCTTCAGCTTTTTTCCTGGAGGAAAATTAAAACAAGTTGATTTTTTGTTGTTGTTGTTTAGATGTGTTTCTGTTAATAAAATTAAATCTTTGTGTTGAAAAAATTAAATTCTATGTAATGCTATCTTTAACCTGTGAACTATGCAGTTTATGTAAGGAAGCTCAGTATTTGCAACTCTTAAGATCACCTGATTGTGTCGCTGTTCTTACAGGCCAGGGTAATGAGAGTGCAATGAAAAAGTGACTACACCAAGAAAACCAGGCGTTATTTTGTTGGAAATTGGCATCAAGATCTGGATTTAAATTGAGCTCCTCTAGTTGACCCTGGGTGACAGAATGACCCGACTGTTCCTCACTTGGGTCACCAGGGACAAAGGAAATGTATTTAATTATCGTTTAGGCTCAGCTTGACCAGAGATTTTGCAAAACTTTGTATTAAGTTGGTGGTGTTTCTTTCAAATCTTTTTATCACTTTCAGGGACATGCCCAGCAAGTCCTGAGAGGCACTTTTTTATTTCATAGAATCACTTTGGTTGGAAAAGACCTTTAAGATCATCGAGTCCAACCTTTTAACCTAACCCTGCCATCCCACCACTAAACCATGTCCCTAAGCACCTCATCTATGCTACACGTCATACCTTATTTAGATGATATCTGATAATTTTATTTAGATAATTTAGATTAGATTTACCACTTTGGTCTTGCAGAAAGGATGATTCTTCATCAAATCCTGGTCCAAACAAGCAAAGGTGTCCTGGAGATGGCAAGCCTGTGGGATCAGACTTTAAGCTTTTGTAAACAGTAGTGTAATATAGACAACTTGAAGAACTAATGGTAATGTTCAAACTAGCTGGTGTAACTGGCATGGTTGTTGGCCTACAAAGCCTCCTCAAGCTGCCCCATTGAAAGCTGGCTTCACGCTGCTCTGGAGCCAGCTGTGAGTTGGTTCTGCTTTGCCCAGATCTCTACTGATTTCTTGCAGGAAAAAAATAACAGTATTTGTCTACCTGGCATTTGCTTTGAAGAACTCATTGAGTATGCTGCCCATGGTTGACTGTTTCTTTTCAAAGACTGGGCATGAAAATTAGGAGAGGATTCATGTTGTACTGAATATTTATTTCTGCAGCTATCATAACTTAAATACAGAAAAGCAACCATTGAAAAGAGATTGCCCTTCATTACAAGAAACATTCTGAGTAACTCAGAGTTAAAGATTAGAAATGAAGACTAACTGATATGATGTATTTGAGGACTCTCCTGCAATGGGCTAAGTCATGCACAGGAAAAAAAAAAAAGGCACATTTGAATATAATTTTTGTTTTGCCATTGAACAGTGCTAGGGACCTTTTGCAGACAGACAAATGCTTGCCATTACTTTATGCTCAAAGGCAACATTGAAAGTGACCTGGAACAGGCAGGAACTGACTTTTTTTTCTACTAATATGATATGAAAGTTTTATCGTATTAGGAATTTTCTGTCATGGTGGATTAGTATCAGGTCATATTAATGTTCATTTTTGCTAACTTACAATGAAATGTGCTAACGTGACTACACTTCACTATCACATGAGAAAAAAAGCAGAATGATTTGATATTAATGTAATACCATAGAAAGATTTCAATACCTCTGTCCCATAACAAGTAGGAAGAGGTTAAAATACAATTACTTGGGACAAGGAGTGTTTGACTTTTCCCAGGGATGAAACTCCTTCTCTACCCCAACACCCACAACATTGTCTCCATATTTGTTTAACAGTTCCTGGGTTTTTGAAGTGATTAATTTTGAAGCAGTTTGGGCCTGATTTTGTAATTACGGTAGCTCTCATATTTCTAGTTAAAAGTCACTGAGAGCTGCAAATACTGAGTGTCTATACAGTCCAAGGTATTCCAGGCTGATTATCCCTTGACTTTCAGCAAAGCAAGTGTTGACTTCTCATAAATGTTGACCTAGAAGCAAAATATAAAAAAAAAAAAAAAAAAAAAAAAAAAAAAAAGTCAAAGCCATCATATTCTGTCCATGTTCCATTATGTAGAGAATGCTGTGGCCAGAAATAATTAACAGGCACAAAGGGTGGCAGTTAGTCATTTGGCTGTATGATTGTACCTGCAAGGTTTCTTTCAACTGGAGCCAAAATCTGATCAAAATGGCTAATGTCAGAAAAGTTCAATCTTATCTAAATTATGACCAGAAAAAGCCTGGTTTTAATCTTGGCTCCAAACTGCATGCAGGACAAAGCAGATGAGTTTGGCTTCGAGGTTTAAATCCAAGTAATCTCTAACTCTGAAAGTCTGTGGTATGGCTTTCAATTTTTCCTTTTGACACAGCTAATATTCCTAAAAGCTTGTGTCTAAAATAAAAGAGGATGAAACTTTTGAAAAAATCCAAAGAGGTGATAAATTAGAATGCACTTATTTTCAAAAGTGCAGGATTTCTTCATTGGATGAGATCCATGAATAAGACTGGGTTTCCTGCTAGAAGGTGATGAAAAATGTTTACACCAGGTCAGAGGACATGTGCACGTACCTCGGCAGGTACGGGGAGGAGAACATTCTCCCCTACTAACCTACCACCACCACCTTTTTCAGTGTGAAGGTAAAAGCTATATTTTTCAGTTGCTATTTATTCTAAGTAATACAAGTGCCCCTGTGGCTGGTCTGGAGTCAGTCATCCTTTTGCTGTTTGTTGTACCTGCCCTGTGTGGGTTGTACGGGGATGACTTCCAGGAGGACTGTGGAGTGGTAGGGCAGGGCTGGAGGTGTTGTACCAGCTCTTGTGTTTTAACACCTACAAATGAGATAGGCCTTTGTGCTGGAAAGAGCAGGAAGGGTAGCAGATACAGCTGGCTGTCAGCCTATGTCACTCGTCGGGACACTCTCTCCATTGGCTGAACTTGGAGACTTCAGCGCTGCTGTCGAGCTGGGGTACAAGTCTCCTGTGATCCAGGTTGTTCCTACTGCTTTTATGAGAAGGTCATGGCATTGCTGAGCTGATCAGCACTCAGAGATATAAAGAAGGCAATCCCTATGCAGGGATTTTGGTACCTGAAATGCTCTGCACCATTCAAAATGCTGACTTGGGATACTAACACAAGGAAATCTCTAATCTGTGGCTCAGCACAGGGGTAACAGCCAGCTGGTAACGAATACTGGGGAGGAGATGTGGAAAGCCAAGTTGAGCTTGGTCTTTCTGAGGAATGTAACAGAACTTTGTATTAGAGAGTACATTGGGTCTGGCTGGGATGGAGTTAATTTTCCCCATAGCAGCCCTCATAGTGATGTGCTTTGTACTGGTAGCTAGAAAGGAGTTGAAAACACACACCAGTATTTTGGCTGCTGCTGAGGAGGGCTCCCACAGCATCAGGGCTGGGTCTCCAACATTTTGCCTCCTCACCATTAGGCTGGTGGTAGGCAAGATCTTGGGAGATGACATAGCCAGGACAGCTGACCCACACTGACCAAAGGGAGATTCTATATCATATGATGTTTGCTCAGCAATAAAAGCTAAGAGAAAGGAGAAGGAAGGAGTGGCATTTTTTTATTTACACCATTTGTCTCCCAGAATAACCGGTACCATACTGAAGCCCTGCTTCCTGGGAAGTGGCTGGACATTGCCTGCTGGTGGGAAGTAGATAATAAAATCTTTGTTTTCCTTTTGCTTCTGTGTGCTGCCTTCACTTTTGCTTTTATTAAACTGCCTTATCTTAACCCATGAGGGGTTTTTTTTCCATGTCATTTTCTGTCCCCACCCCCCCCACACCTGCTGAGGAGAGGAGTGATAGAGCGGCTTGGTGGTACCTAGTGTCCAGCCAAGGTCAACCCATGGCATATTCTGAAGTTTTTATGTCAGTATATTGGAAAGGTGTTTCTTAATAACATGTAGTCATTTAAAAACTCCTGCACATTAGACACCCTAGCATCTTCATCCTAGTGCTGTCCCCATGAGGTTCAGAAGCTTCTCATCAGAATTGCCTTGATTAAAATGGCGGCAGCAGATTACTGCTTGCCATGATTAATACTGTGTTATCTCTCTCTTCAGACTGATTTTTAATTTTTATGTTTGCAATTATAAGTGATTTATAGGAAGATTCATTGCACAACCTGTCCAGAATCATTAAATTCACCTAGGTTGAATAACCTGATGTTCACTTGGAAATAACCAAATCAGTGACACTATCTTACTGAATTTTCAGCTGCCTTAGAAGTATAGAGCTTATCTTTTCTTCTTTTTTTTCTTCTCTCAAGTATAGTGGTTAGTGGGGGGGGAAACAACTTTAATTCATAAGAGGTAATTAGCCAAGTCTGAAAGGTGTGCACTAATTACAGAATACTGTATATCTTGTGTAGTTGATTGCAGCACAGGTTTCTGAATGGTAGCTATGATTTTTTCCAAACACTGTTCAGTAATTTGAAATGTTATTAGGGGATTAACTTTCCATATGAAAAGCTAAACTAATACTTATTATACAGATTATAACAGTGAGTGGCCTAAGAAGCTGTTGAGGCCATTATTTTGCAGGCTGTAGTCACTGCCAAGGACCGAGGAGAGTGCCGGATAACCAGCCCAGCTAGGGGAACGTGCAGAGCACCATCCTCTGCTGCTCCTCGTCCCTCCTACCTTTGCCAACGCGAGTCAAGCTGGTGGGCTCCATTTATGAACGTGCCTCCTAAATGAAGAGGCAGAGGAGAAGAGATTTAAGGATTGTTGTCTGTGATATTGTTTTGCTATGGTTGCAAATCAGTCAGCCTATGCTTGATCATATTGAATTTTTAGCTGTTTTGGAATGTGGTTGTCATCTTATTTAGAAGCCAATCTTTGGGAAAAGGTTATGCGGGTTTACTATTTTGAGAAAACAGCTGAGTAGTAAATCTTTAAATATTTATTTCAGTTTGGTTGATATTGGGCAAAGCTAGTTTTTGTACTCAGTATTTTTAAACCACATGAAATGGCTTGTTTTGATCTACTGTTTGTGGTGGTGTTAGCTGTTTAATCTCTCTGCTTCCTCCCCAGGTTTTATGCTCCTATAGAGCCATATAGTCTCTCTTTATGTGACCCCTGATATTTGTTAAGCACAAGGGAAATCAAACAGGATTCCTCAAAGCTAAAAGCATGAGGCTGCAGCTAGAGCTACAGGCTTGTAGTTACAGTATAAACCTCCCGTTCCCTGGGAATGAGGCCATAGCAAACGCAGACCTAATTTTAAATGAAGGCCATACATGATCATGGAGAATGGATGTGGGAGTATGTGGGGCAGTAGTTCGTGCCGGTGGTGGTAAAGGAAGCTCTTGGGTTTCTCTGCTGAATAAGTCGGCACTTAAATGTGGGGCTCAGGTTGGGGGCTGCAAAATGCACACTTATCGCTGGATGGACAATACCTGCATACAGTTTGAGCATCTAGGGGAAATGTAACCCTGTTTTGGAAAAGAAAGGTCTAAATTATAAAGTTTGCTCATCTTTTTAATTCTGTACCCTGGTTTATTGTTAAACTCCACCACTCTCACCTCAGAAAAAAACCAACCTTGCCATCCTTGTTAAAAGAAAAAAAAATTAAAATATGTATAATTAAATAATATTAATTACACTCTATTATTTATACTTTGTCCTGGAAAGCACTTGTTCAGTTCAAGTATTGATTAATAATTTAAAGCAGCTTTCCTTACAACTATTTCCTCTACCTTTTGCCTTCATTCTGGATTCTTTGAGAGATTTACTAGCTGACTTCTTCCTAAGAGGACTTGTATCTTCTCTTTAACAAACGTCCAAATTATTTTATTGACAAGTAAATGATCTCTACTCTCCCCTGCCCCACTCATCTTATTAATCAAGGCTTCCTTTTCTTTGCATTTCAGTGCTGGTTCTGTTTGTAAAATTACTAGCCTAACCTGCTGTTTGTACCAATATATGATTAAATAGCTTATCAAATGCACTTTGTACACATTTCTGGAATACATTTGCTGTTCTAAATTTGTTAATGCATTTAGCTTCCAATATGAAACTTGGGGAAATGATTCTGAACATCTCCACATCAGGTTCCCACTGCCTCCCTTTGTCTATCCTAGTGGTAAAATCCTCGGAGACTTTCTCCTACAGGCATCTCTGAAACCCTTAATTGAACCAGTAGTGTGCTTGGTTTTTTCAGTTTCCCTAGGTGTTCCCGTAACTAATGGCATTATGATGGTCTCTTTCTTGTCTTCAGGGATCTCTCTTGAACTACATGAACTTGTAAAGTGTCAGTGAAGACTTCTCTCCATTTCTGTTCCCATTTTTTTTTCTCTCTTGGATATCTGATGTCTACTCTGTGGGCTTCCTTAGGGCTCAGTTCTAAGTAGCTGTGCATCCTTTGCAAGAGAAGAAAGGGGCCTAAGTTGCTCCCTTACTCCCTGGCATGGGTTGTTCAGGTAGGAAGGCACAAGATGGAAGGAGCAGTTGCTACTACCACTGAGCTGATAAGTTGTACCAGCAAAAAGTTGGCATAAGTCACGTTACCAGTGGATCAAGCAGTAAATTCTTGTGACTGGGTATATCAGGATATACCAATATAGTGCTTGCATCCTAAGCTTAGTTGTCTAATCGAAGTTAGAAAGCTCAGAGTAAAATAGCAATGAAGTCTTTTAGGATATAGCTCTGGTTTACATGTAAGGTCAAAGTTACGGGAAGCCTTGCAGGAAAGATTGAGAAGACCCAGTGTTCTGGTAATTTTAAATTTTTTCTCTCAAAAGTTTAGTTTGATTTAGACAAATCATGCAAAACCCAATGTTATCATAGTTCTTCTAATTCTGTAGAGCTCAGTTACAATGAAAAACTTCACCTTTCTACTTTTTATCATTATTACAGGGTAAGGAGTCAGACAGGTCTGCTAAAGCCACCTTGCCCCAGTAACCTGTTGCAAAGCAGTCATTGTGAAGGGCTGGCATGATCTGTGCCATCTGCCGTCATGTCAACCAGAGATAACATGCTGGGGTTGAGGTGGAGGACACTGTGTTCAATGGGTTATCACCCCATGCTGCACCAAAGCTTCTGAAGGACCTCAATCAGGAAATGTGTACAGCTCCCAGTCACCATGCACCGATAATTGGAGTCTGTGAGAAGAAGGGCCGTTAACCTCCACTCATGCTGAATGAAGATGAGGTGCAATAACTGCAAAAACCAAGGGAAGGAATTGCCCTCAAATGTCTGCTGCTGGAGAGGTGAGGCATTGATGGTACTTCACACAGTGATCACGTCTGCTTATGCAGTTTGCCTGAATGTGAGTCAAAGTACTTGCCCTTGGTGAGTGCTGTCAATGCATAATTTGTATTGATACAAGAAAGCAGTAAACATGGGGAGAAGCCTTCAAACCCCCTTATTAAAGTATTCAGGTATGTTGCATCAGATACAGTTATGTCTTAGAAGAGTTGCACATTAATTCTTCAGATATTTCTGGTATTCTCTGTGTCTTAGCACTTTTTCACTCTCATTCTGGAAAGTGGATTCTTAATTATTTGGGTTTGTCCTGATTTTTAAAAAAAACAAAAAACAAAAAACCAAAAAGCTTGAAAAAAACCAAACCAAAATCACCTCTGCACCCCCCTCCCCCACTGAGAAATTTTGAGCTGTGATTCACTTTTGGTTTTGTTTTGTTCGGTTTAGCCTTTTTCTTGTAATATTTAATCAAATCTTTCATGTCTCATATTCTGTAGATGAGTTCAAAAGCTTTTTTGTTTATCTTATATATTGTTCCACATATCTGTCTTGAGCCATGTTGGCTTCTCTTGTCATTTTGACACTGATTTACTGGAATGAACTTATATTTTTAAACTCCGTTACCGTTCTTTAAATGCCTTCCATTCCACATTAACATTTTTCAGCAATAGTTATTTCTAATTAGTTTTTTCCAGCCCGTTTGCAAATCTAGCACGATGCCTTCTGAAAATAAACATGTTGAAGAATATCAGACTTTGTAAGACAATAAGCTATCAAGTGATTTTGCTGCTGGTAGTTCATGTATGTTCTGTGTTTGCTTGTATCCAGTTATATATGTATCAAATAGTCATTTAACTCCTAAAGAAAAAAGTTTAATTCTTTTAGAAGATCTGCTCCAGAAACAAATTTTTTTCAGTGACCTATAGGAAGTAGAGTTTCAAAGGCTGTTGAGTAGGTCATAGATTTTTATTAGGGTGTTCCAAAAGAGCTTCATATTCCTATTGATGTGTTCTGACGGCATTCTCACTGCCATCTGATCTGATATGTGTGTACCTGTCCTCGTCTTAATCTTAAATAGGTTTTCAATTCTTCTAGAGATGATGGAAAGCTACAGCAGTACCATGATATCTTTATAGGCCTCAGTGAAAAAAATTTGCATATATGTGAACATTTTTATCCTCTTTTAATTCAAACTGCTGAAGAAACTGCTTCCTCATCTGTCTTTCATGTGCTGCTGCACACATATACATTATATGTTCTCTAAAGCAGCAAAAAATTGTACAGGGATGCTTTACTCAGTGTTCCTTTTTATTTAGGAGGATTGTTTACAGCCAAATTTATTTTAAACAGTGCCTGTGGATGTAAATGAGCATAGGTACATTAAAAGAGAGAGAGAAAATACATTGTTTGGAGCCATACCAATTAATACTAGCTGAGGGTTGATGCATTTGCATTGTACCATTCTGATCTGTGTGATTGTTTTCTCTCTCCCTTGTATGCTATTTCTTCATGGTTGCGTGGTCTCAAGGTATGAATTTTCATCAAATAAAGTTAAAACTATGGTTGTTTTATTATTTTTATTACTGTAACTCTTAGGAATCCAAGTCATGAGGCACAATTTCACTGTCCTAAGCATTGTACCAGCACTGAACCAAAAGACATTGTGGAAGAATTTACAGCACAAGAAAAGGGAAAGCACACAGGTGGAGGCAAAAGGAGGAATTCATGCAGGCTGTGTTCAACGCCCGGGATGGGACTGGTGGAAGTCCTAAGGAGTTTCTTCCTCCCTACCCTCTGAAATGTCAGTTGGTCTCTTAGAGAGCTTCCTTCTTCCTCTCTGTTTTGTCTTGCTGATAGAGAAAATGTAATAAAGCGCTAGTTGGCAGTTTTATTTTTAGAAGACATCATGGCTGGGGAGAGCTTTGGGAGGGCACTGTTAGCTAACTAGAAACAGAAAACCCTCTCAAATACAAGGAACAGCATGGGAATGTACGCACAAAACTTTTGACTTCTATTTGCCCTTTAAAAAATGAACCATTTGTGTTGTGGGTGAGTGATAGGAATAAAACTTCCAGCAGTGGGTGAGAGATCAGGGATATTGGGGAGTGCAGGCTGTGAAGAGCTTTGAAAGTGAGATAAGTTGCTTGAAGTTTGTTGGAGTGGAGTGAGTGGAGTGCTGGCTCTGCTTTGCAGTAGTGCTTTGAGCTGAGCATGGGCAGGGACAAGTCTGTTGTCAGGTAAAAGATATTGTAATAATAAGGCTATGAGTAATGAGGGACTGCCTGGTTAAAAGCTTTAGCTGTGTGGATGGACAGCAGAAGTCTTATACAGAAGGAGACTTCAAAAAATGTATTCCAGAAACTGAGTTTGGATGGATGTCTAAGAGAAGCGTAAGCACAGCTTGATCAAAGCAGGTTGTTACACCTTGCCTGAGTAGATATTTACAGTAAATTTGGCACCAGTGGTTTTCATTTCTCTCAAGTTTTCAAGGGGCGCAGAGCACAAAAAACGAAACAGATTTCATCTGTGTAAAGGGTACTTTTCTAGGTTTGATTGGAGAGCAGTCGGATAGGTAAAATTCCTCTCCCTTTGCAGTGCTATTGCTGCCTATATATCCCTATCTTTGCACCTGCTTGTTCTACCCTAAGCATCAATGCCAATTTCATTGCACTTAGGTGACCGTCTAAGTCTGGTCTTTGGCTTGTTTCCTGTACGCCAGCAGCTCAGTGAGATGCAAGGATGATGTATGACTGAGCATACCCTTGAGAGAAGAGGATTTTTGGATAAAAGAGCTGTGGTAATCTCAGCAAGAAAACTTGCCTTGCTCAACTTGTCCGTGTTGTACCACAGTATCAAAGAAATGTTTGACACTACTGTCAAATTACCTTTCTTCCCAAACAACCTGCAGGACCTGCAATTTAGGCAAAGCACTCAGATTAAAGAAGCAAGCAAGGCACCATGTACTATTCCTTAAGTGGTTACATGAATTTTGGGCATTCCAGTCTGCATCATGCAGCCTCCTCCACGTGCCTTGTTATGACTTCTTCGTGCTCCTTTGTGGCTCTAAGAAATGTGAGTGGCTCCTTGCATGACTGCCTCTGCTGAGCGGGACTGAGGACGCCGCTCTGTGTAGCCCCCATGCACCAGGAGAAAGAAAAAAAAGGCATAACAGGGAAGAGATGAGTGTGGTTTTGGTAATGCAGGGCTGGTTTTTAGCTGAGATTGTTCTGAGTTTACCAGGAGCAAGGTAAGACAGTGCAGACCTGAAGAAGGTACAGGAAATCTCAGGCTTTGTTCGCCCTCCCCGAGCCTGTGTTGTGGTTAACTATGACTCACTCTTTTGACTAAATTGCAAGGTGCTGGGCTTTGCTGTCAATGTGTATAATCTTTTCCCATTAAATGTGTTTTTAATTTAATTTTAAAATGCATCTTTGGAGATGGTGTAACCCTGTCCACAAAGCACAGCTGAAAATTTGGCATTCAAATAAGCGTAAAACATATGATTTGATGCTGTTCTAATCAATGCTTGTTAACAGTGTAGCATACAGGTAGAGAAAGTATAAAAATATGGTGTAATGCAGTGGAATGCAAAAATATCTTTTCAGTTCTATTCTGAGAATGCAATAAAAATAGCGCAATGTCAAATGCTATTTGAATATCATTTTTTAATGTGTCTGATACACTTATTCTTTATGTGAGCCCACTGATATCTTGCTTATGCCACAAAAATTTAAAAATATCTATTTTAAATATATATATATAGTTTGATAGTTCTACCTTAATAGCTCAGTACACTGTTTACAAAATCTAGTATCTTGGCAGAGGAATGAACCCTACACAGTTTTACTTCTTGCTGTTACCATCTTGCCAAATTGAGAGAAGGCAGCTGTAATAGATTCTAGCACTGGTACGCTTGGTCCAATATCAATGCTAGACAATATGAGAAATAGCAATAAGAAAACTACATAAAAAGCTTCTCTGTAAAGTGGTAAAGGCAGCTTCTGCAGTGGTAAAGGCAATATTAGGCTGAATTTTATTCTTTGCTGTCAGTATGCAATAATAAGCAAGCAAGCAGACGAACGGGAGATAAAGGTATTAAATATACTGCATATATTAAAATTAAACAGCATTTTTAGCTAAATTAGTTGATCTGCGCATCATAGTAGAACTGTCTTGCGATATTGTCTATAACCTTTAGCCACATCTCGGATTGCAGGCTTGAGTTATGTACTGACAATAACCACACTGTTTTGCTGACTTATTTTGACAGTTTATGTCCGGTTACTTTCAGTGATTTGCAAAGCTGACATTTCGCTTTAGTGAACCTGAAACTCTTTTCTGCTGTATTGTCCAGATATTTTTAACGTACCAGACAATAATGAAAAGCAGACAAAAGAGAAGAGGGCTTCATTCTCACTGAACCCATGGAGTGGGTCTTACAGCAAACATGAGGGGTGAAAGGAGCTGTAGTATAAATGAAGATTGGGCCTAAGATGAGTACATTTGTGGTCAGAGGCATATTTTTATGAATTTCTCATGCTGTAAATGTCACAGTACTGTTTTGTTCCTTAGCAGATAGTCTTCTTATATTGCAATATTACCCTTCCTTATGGTAAAGTGTATCTGATTGAGTCAATTTATACTGACAGCTTTCCTAAGTTAACTTCTCTGTGAATTCCCAGTTCATTTAATATTTTTTTCCTCCTTCCCACATTCGAGCTACCTTTGTTCTGTGTCTGAAGGATAGGAAGCTGGTAGTTATTTTATATTTATATTTCAAGGCTGATTAATGTTTAATGAGGCTGAATATGTTGTAAAAAGCTTCAGAACACTCAAACTGGTTAATATTTCATGCCGATCTACAGAGACAACTATATTGATCTTTTAAGCATCTGCTAAACAAGACAAGGAATAAATTAGATTTTGGTCAGTTTGATTTGGCTGGTGAGTTAAATAGCTTTTAGACCATTATCACCTTTTAAAATGTTTTGTTTCCAGTTGAATAAAGTAGATTTTAAAGGCAGTATTTCATCATGTTGTTTCTCATCACTCTTCATCTTGCCTGGTTTATTTCAGCTGTGTTTGTATATGTTGTGAAGGGATACAGACACATAAAGGGAGGATATTTGCACTGTCTGCTTTATGCACCTGTAATTATTCCTTCTGAAGCTATAGTTGAGGGGGCCCTTCTTGTCTCTATTGACTGCATTTTGGACTTAGGTTTCTGCTATTAAGCTAACGTTTATTTGCGTCACAGTTACATGTCTAGAAAATTCTCTGAATACACTGCAAAGCTGCACCACAGATACAGTCTGATTTAGGGGCAGACCTACCTTATCCCCAGGTTCCTTATCCCAGAGGACCCATTTTAACATCTTGTATGCCATCTTCCTTTTTACAAGCTTTGGGGTAGCAAACGTGGAAAGTTAATTTCCTTGCAAAAAGAGGGAAAATACAATATTGTATCTGTTCATATGTCTACATAACTGTTCTGTAAACCTAATGCTAGTTGGTAGCACGGCTTTTGAAAGGTCCTTTTCATATGAAATAATTTCATAACCTTTTTGTGATGACTGAAAATTTGCACCCAGCACATGCAGCACTTGTAGAGCTATATAACACAGAGATTTTTATTAAGAAATTGAGTAGGCAGCCTTGCAATAAAGTCATGGGGTTTGACTGTTAGCTCAAGAAGGTATCCTAGAATTTTCATGGTCATGCAGCTACACCGAAGAAAGACCAGTGCAGGAAACACTTGCTTCACAAGGTGCTAGTTTGACTAAACTCAGGTATAAATTACTGCATTTATTGTCTCTAGGAACAAATTACTCTGTAGCCTACAAGAAGTATACAAATACTTTTCCTGTATAGAGTTAATTTTTAAATGTTTTTGTAGTAAATTAAATATTCCAACTCTGCATAACGCTAAATCTGTCTGTTACAGGTTAGGCTTTTTTGTTTATGAATATATATGGGAATAATGAAATAATACTCTTTTTAGAAACCAAATGCCAGAGACTTTGTTTAACTATACCTCTACTCCAAACTGATAAAGCAAAGTAATAGTTGCGAAAACTTCCTTTCTTCAGCATAAAGCATTTCAAAGTTATCAGTAACTTGGGGAGGTCTGGGGATTCCCAGAAATGTTATTTCTGTACTGTTAACTGAACTTTTAAAGCTTGAGGACAAAGAAAGAATAAGGAGACTCAGGCAAAGAGATTGATGCAAAATCTTCTAAATGAAGAGCAGGAAT
>NW_009259177.1:1944160-1961242 GCF_000687185.1 Egretta garzetta | reverse complement strand
CCTTTCCCAGCCACTCTTTTGCCTTCATTTCTGCTGCCTGTGGAATTCACTTGTGAATTCACGTTTAAAAAAACATTCTCCCTATGATTTTAAAATGTTTCATCTAAATGTTACCAACTAAAGGTTTCAGGAAGTTTTACCTATCTGAATTTTTAGGAAGTTTTAGCTATTTAGAATTCTGTTGCACTACTTCATTTGATGTATTCTCAACTAGCATTCCTTTCTTTCCTGTGGCCCAGCAGCCAAGGCCCTGTGAGATGCAGTGAAAGCAATGCCAGCAGAACTTCAGTTTAGCTGAATTGAAAGTTGGTGATGGGGGGCATTGGGAGTAATCTGGGGGGAGATGTGTCTAAACTGCCAATCTAGTCAATACTATTTTTGGTATGTTCGTGTTATCTTACAGTTGAAAGTTAAAAGCCCCACCCCCTTTTTTTTTGTGTTCCTGTAACATTAAATTCACTGGCTTTTATCCAAACAGAAGATACATCCTGAGAACATCATGCTCTTGGGAGTTCAGTAATTGACAATTAGAATGATTTTTTTTTTTTTTCCCCCCTAGGTACTGTGGCCTTGATACCAACTTGTTAACTTGAATTGTAGTGGTGGGATTCATGGTGACCAACACAGCATTCGTTATCATGCACCCATCAAACTTCCTCAGAATCCAACAGCAGCCTTAGCTGGGAGAAGATAGCGCATGCTGGAGCAGCCTATTGAGTAGCTTTAGTTTTATACTTTATTTTAACCTAAACCTCGGCATCTGTCGCATATGAATGCGGCACCTTCAGTGATGGCTGTTTCTCAGGAGAGCTGTACCAGAACCATTTGCAAATGTGGCATGCGCTGTGGGATTATCAAGTCATGTTTCTGTGATACCATCCGCAAAAACACCAAGGAGCTTTACTGAGGATTTTAAGGTATGTGTTCAAAACCTATACTAATTTTGCATTAAGTTTTTGTACCCCTGTTGTTCCAACGGACTTTCATTCTAAAGGTTGTCAGGCTATTACCCATATAAAGAAATGATTTCCCACTTAACTATGAAAGCATCTTGATGTATATCTAAATTCTTGTTGATAGGATGAAACATTGTCATTTCTAATGTATGTGTCACTCTTAATTACTATTCAGATTCAGTATCATGCCATGACTTGCTCTATATAGATGTCCTGGAATTTCAGGTATCTGGTGGCTTCAGACCACAAATGTGGCCAACCTCACAAATGTGAGGCCAACTGCAAAACACGTAAGCAGATACTAAACCCTTCAAATGCTAGCTGACCAGATCATATTTGGACACTTCATGATTTCAAAATAAATTCTTCCACCAGGAAAACAACAAACATGCAGTGTATGAAACTGAGCTCCAGAACTCTGCTGCCCTTACCAGAACCAACACTTACACTGCAGATGGATATCCCTTAATTATCAATAGGTATAGTAATGCGTATACATGATAATGGTATTCTCATCACTGGCATAGTGAAGAGATGCTCCCATCTGTTGAAGATATTTTACTTTATCCTGTGGAGAGACAGAATGCAGGTGTGAAATTGCCTGTTGTGTCACATACGCGTGTATGTCCCTTGTACATTATTTCACACTATGGGAAAGCTGGTACCTTTTTCTTCTGAGATTGCTTTGAAATTTGTCACATTTGGAATAATCCGTACAGCACTTGAGTTTGAGGGACATCAGTCTTACTGGTGCCTGAAACTTCCATGGAAAATAATTCTAAGTTCTTCCTTTGTAATTAGCAAATATGGTTAATATGCTCTTTGCTGGACATATTAAATGGAATATAGCGCATGGTAAATTGGAGTGATGAAAAGAGAGGGGCACTGCTTATTAGTGGTGGATGCTTCCAAGTGTTTTGACTACAACCCGAGGCAGGTTTTCCAAGATCTTTGGCCTTGAAAATGTTTTCTGTGGCTCCTTCTGCCCCCCTGTAAAACTAGTTCCATGGTACCTTGCTGTCTAGTAGCAACACCACCACTGCCCAGTAAAATGGCTAAGTTTATTTGAACAGACCAGTAAAATGTTAGATGCCATCTTCCATGAACTACACTTATGCCCTAGCTATCTTACATGAGTATGAATCAGTCTAAATTCCTAAGCTAGTGTTCAGTAGAGTAGTCAGATCAGGATCTGATGGTCGTAAGGTTATTTCTAACCTCATGTCACACCACCCTACTGTTCTGCTTGCCTTTGGGTGGCTAAGGCCTATTAGTCCCTCCATACAGGGACTAGGAGTTCTGCCATTAACTTCACTGGGATCAAGATCAACTTCTGCACTGCAAATAGCAAAGCATTATGCAACTATTGTAAGATACTTGTGTAAGTGTAATTAGATCAGGATGAGCTGTATTCTCCTTTCCTCAGAGAGTTATGTAGGGTACCTTGATTGGAATAGGAGACAGATTTAAACTGATTAAATCATTAAATGGAAATATAAGACAATGAGCATTAGCCACTTAGTTCATTTCATAAATTCTAATAATTAAAACTGCATGTGCAATAATAATGGCTATTCCAGATACCTAAGTAAGAAAAATGCACCTTTGATATGTTGTGGCATAGGCATAATGAAAACATTTAGTTAATGGAGGATCTATGTAATAAGAGTTACCATACAGAACCTGCAGTTGGAAATATATAAACACGTTTCCCAACAGAATTTTACTACGTCACAATTCATTATGGAAATTGGCAATAACTGACAAGATAGGCACAAAATGGATTTTCATGTTGCTGGAATGAAGTATGGCTCCCAGCAATTAATGGTTTTAGTCATATTAAGCAGATAAATAATCCTATCTGACATTACAGTATTTCACATTACACTAAAATTTTGTAACGTTTGCTCGTAATATGACTTGAAATATGCTACCTAGGAAAAAAAATGTTATCTCTGGAACAGTCAAACCCCATTAGAAACCTTAGGCTTGAAAAATCACAATGTTAACAGTTATATCCCCTAGCAAAGGTTTGCTTTCCTTAAATAGTGTTAAATTTAAACCCAGAAGCTCTAGTCTCTTTTGGAGTTACTCTTCCTTAGTGCATTGAGCTTGAAAGGAAAATTTAGTGCACAAAATATACTGTACATTACTGAATGTTGGTTTCACTATGAAGAGCTGCAGAAAGAGGGTAGCCTTTAGAATGAAATCACTTCAGTGATACCTACGTTCTCTTAAAAACATTTCTATATTCTGGTTTATAAAAAAGCTCCTAATATTAATATGACCCCGTCACTCTTACAAGGATTGATAAATAATTTGATTATTTTAAATTTCATTCTAGCTCACGTTTGCCTTTTTCATAGCTGGATATAGTCTACCTGAGTACCATTCTTTTTCTAAAAAAAAAAGTTACCACAAAAATACTATTTTAGCATTGTTACTCACGTAAGTATGGTTTTATACTGGAAAATGCCCAGTGTGTTCCAAGCATTAATAGAAATCAAGAACAAACACAGGAACATTTCTCTCTCATTTGATGCTAATTCTATTCCAAATTCACTGAGTAATGTGGAAGAAAATGTGATTGCTTGTCAAAGCTCAGATGCAGTTTTTTGTTGGGACAAACACAGTGGATTTGGAAGTGTCATGTTTAGCTGAAGGCAACGATGCTTAGTGTCTCAGCACCCAACTCCCACTGAATTTCAACAAGAGTTAGCAAACAACCTTCCCTTAGGCTCCAGTGAAAATCCTTGGCTGAAGTATCCAGTCTGAGCTGCAGTTTCACTTGCAGGAAATGAGCTTTTTTTGAGGTCTTTTAAGGTACAGTTTCCTGAAACAGCAGATGATCTAAGCGCAGAGAGAGTACTACAATTCTGTTGCTAAAATATAAAAATGTTAAAATTTAGTATGAAAGGACTACTTAAAAAAAAAAAAGTTCTCAAGATTGTTAGGATTATTGAATACAATAAACCTTTCCAAATCCAAGTCATAAACAAAACAGATAATCTTTTACATGTGCCAAGATACAATTTTTATTGCTTCTCAGATAACACTGCATTTAGGCATTTATTTAACTTGAGGGTACTGGAAGAACAAAACCAGTTCGCTTATGTCTTATGACATTTGTCCTACTGTACGTTAGCAGAAGAGGTAGGGACTTTTCAGAGATACTGCTGGCAATGTCATAAGAAGTGCACACCAAAAGCTTAGTAATTGTGCCAGCAAGAACAGATAATCTCTGCCAGACTCTGATATCTAGATTGAATTGTCTTCAGTTAGGATATAAAATATTTCACCACAGTTCTTATATGACCTTATAAAAATTACACAGTTCTGCACTGTCTCATGATTTTCACAGATTTCTTAAATTGCTGAAGTATATCACAACCTGGGAGTCTCAAAGCTCCTCTCTAGATGGTTGTGTGATAACCAGTGTGTGATGCTGTCCACCAAACCTTCAAGGAACCTCCAAGTGAGCTGTGTTGTAGAGCCCTAATCTCCTACTATTGTTGCTCAGAACAGATTCTAGTGATTGCAACTATGTACATTGGACTTATTTCTAGCTTGTGCTGCAGGAGCTGCCAATGACCCAGTGCTTTGGGAACTACTGGCTTTTAAAAGCTCGGTTCCTGCTTTCACATCATCTCTCTGTGCTAGTCTGTGTTAGTGTTATTGCACCTTCCTAGTATCAAAAAGAAGTATTGGTTTTATTGTGCTTATTTTAAACCAGTTCATTTAAAAACAACCAAACTTAGAAAAGTTGGGTATATAAAAATATACATGTAATAGCTCACATTATACAGTAAAGAAGAAAGCACCTGTGTGGAAAGCTTACCGCTTTCTTTAGAAGGAAAGCTGTCTTCGTGTAGTTGCTTCAGTAACGTATATACATACAAAACCAGAACTTTAGCCACATAAACCTGTCTTCTTATGTGGTACAGATGGCCCAGAGGGGTGATATGTCTCATTCTTTCTCTATCACAGAACTGCTGCCATTCACACTGTGTGAACAAGACTATGGCTTGGGTAAAGTGCGAAAAGCGTGAGAGAAATGTGGTATAATTCCTCCCAGGAAACAGCATAACCTGGGAGGTAACAATTGTACGTTATTCTGTTGTCAGGAGGAGCAGCTGTCACTATGAACTCTACAACCCTCGCTGAGGAATGCCAGCACAGGGTGATGGGCCATGTGTGTGGTGTCTGCACTGTGATGGGGGTTGGAGAGAAGGGCCAGTTGTACATGTTGCACTGGTAAAGCCATGAGCCAGAGGGCTGCTGGATACCTTCTTCAGTACCTCTGGCCCAAACTGGGAGAGAAAAAGTGTGGAGAAAAAGGTTGTGGATCTTGTTGTGTCCAACCTTTTCTCTGGATAGGAGGATCAAAGTATAAATTGTTACATGCTATTAAAATACATGGCTAAATAACTTAGTCTGTTTAAACATTAGGTTTCTTTCTAATCCTACCTGCATTTCACTATAGTAAAAACGGGTATTTGAAGAAAATATTTAACTATTAAAGATCCTTGCAATTATGTTTTAGAAGTGCCTTTTCCAGATCAGGCTCTAATCTATGACTGAAAGTTACCTTCTTATGTTTTCAAAAATAAAACTGTAGTAATTAGATACTGTATTTAACCATGTGAAAAGAGTAAAAAGCTATTTCTACGCAGTTTCTGAGGTAATAAGCTGGCATGTTAAAAATATATTAATGCATATCATTTGGTTGTGAGTCTGTCTCATCTGTCTTCCCCAAAAAGAGGGGATGGACACGGTGATTTCAGTGAAGTGGAGAAAAGGTCTGTAGCATACTGGTTGGTACACTGTATCATAGCTCATCATGGTTTCTTGTGAGGTCCTCCCCGTAATTAGTAGCTTGACTTCCAACGAACATATTCCAATTGTCTAGAACCTCCTCTTTCGTTAGTTTCTGATCCTGGTGGGAGGAAAATAAAATCTCTGTAAGAACATTTTCAAAGCTAAGTAAAAGACACACCAGCGCAGACTTACAAGAGCCCTGGGAAATAGACAGTTCTTCAGAGCAGCAGACAGCAGGTTTGGGAATCATTGCAGCTGTCATGGTGAGTGAAATTTGAACACCGGTGGAAGACAGAAGTCCCACTGGCTTCAGCTGGGTCAAACTGCTGACTTAGTTCTTTATAATTAACTCTCTGCCAAACAGTATGCAGGTTATCTGGTATGTAGTTTTGTCCTGTGTTTTGGTTTTACCTTCCTAACAGTAAAAATGAAAATCCTCTGGGGTATTTTGTGGAAGATGGTTGCTTACGTTAGCAATTTACACACTCTCTGTGTAAGAGTGTTTTCGTTTTTCAGGTTCCAGCTTTGCTCACATTACACTTTGGAAGATCACCCTCTGGGATCTAATGAACCATTAATCTCCCATATTAGAGGAAGTGGACTCATTGAGCCAGTCTGTAAGTCAAAGATGTGTGTTTGATTATAGAAATTTTGCTACCTCCTAGATAACACACCACCTTATACAACTTTAAAAAAATATATACTAGAACACTAAGTACCTTGTCTACATCCGATTCATAGACTAAGTGCCTGGCTTCAGCTAGTGCATGATCATAGTCTTGAGGGAGAATCCAGTGCTGAATCTCCTCTTTGTCCATCTTTCCATCCTTGTTGAGGTCACGAAAATCTGAGAACTGCTCACGCTCTGTAATCACCCAGTCAGGCTCTGGTCCACCCTCTTCATTTGCAAACATATCAGCTAGAAAGGAAATAAAGGTCTCACTCAAGTCATATTTAATTTGCAAATTATGCACAAACTAAAGACATTTGCACAGTTTTCCTCAGAGGAAGACTAAACTTTTCACTCTTTGCACAGTGTTTCTTTGTACAGAAAACCAAATGCAGGGTGTAAATAGAGTAGCTGCGTGTATCTTCCCTCGGGCCTATTTCTTCACTGCTGGTGATTCTGTCCATTCTTACATTACCCTTGTATCATAACTGTGTGCTGCTGGTGAGGCTAACAGAGAGATGAACCTATCCAAAGGCCATCATCCACTGAATTTCCAAATGAAAAAAATTCTTTAAGGATCTTAGCTAAATAGCAAACATAAGCTTTAGTGCTGGGCTCAGTCACATGGGGAGAAAGGAACTTGGCATTTTTATCTTGTCCCTGTCAGCAAATGTCTTTGTGGATAAGATCAGACTCCAGCCAGCAGAGTGGTTAAGGCAAAAAAGGCACAGAGGAAATTTAGGAAAACAAAAATTGATAAATGGCACTTGAATGCTTTTGTCCTGCTTTTAGAGAGGTCTGTTTAAGAGAAATTCATCTCAGTAGATGAGTCCTTTTTCAAGCATACAGTGCTGCAGCACACTCCAGTAGAAGGTATTCTTCTACAAAGAAAGTCCTGGAGAAGTCATTGTGAATCTGTGGTGCATTCTATGTGAGGAACCACAAGCACTGCACTGTTCGTAGATCAGTACCTTGGGATGCAGTACCATTTGTGACAGGATGCACAGATTACATACATGAGCTGCTCTGTACATCAGTCCTGTGCTATATTTAAGAAGCATCAGTAGGAAAATGCCACGGTGGCAGCATGTAGAGTCTGTGTAGAATGGGGAGAGTAGCAGCAATTATTAAAAGCAAGTGATTTGTTTCTGTTCTTTATAGCATAAGCCTTCCAAATTATGAATAGTGTATCTGCTTTACTCTTCCGGTCACTGTGGCAAATCATTTCCTGCTCATCAGGGCTGTTTATTTCTCAAGCCTTCCACTTTTCTGTTTACAATTAAAGCCTGCTTTGTGATACTATACCCACGCCTTTTGGGTTTGGTTTTCAAGGATGTGCTAAGGAAAAGTGCACCCCATGTGGATGGTCTCAGGGCCAGGGGCTGGCTGTTATCTATAGCAAGTATAAAAGCTGATCTCAAAGCTAGGTATAACTTTAACCCCAGCCTGCAGTGTGAGTGTATACACTAGGCTGAAGTTCTCTAGTGGTGGAACTGTCCACGGTGTCCCTGAAATACTCTGCTACCTGCTCATGCACAACATGAATTTAGTTCCCTCTGCTTAACATGACTAGGGATGTTTTTCTTCACTGCTTGTGTAAAATCTAAACCAAATTTTGTAAGAGACAAAATAAGAGGAAGGAAGGCAGAGGAAGGAAGAATCATTCTATAACCTTCAGGAGATTTCTCCATCAAATACCTCATCTACAGACTGCAATTTTTGGACTTCTTGTTGTTGTTCCTTATAAACTACCAAAGAAGATATTTGGTTTTCTGTTTGTTTTTTAACCCCAGCTTGATCAGAAATAAAAAAAAAAATTGTATCTGAAAAAGGAAGCACGAATATTTTAAGCAGTTTTCCTCAACTCATGAAGAAAACTTCAGACAACACATTCACTTTCTTTTTTCATTTTATAAAGTGCAAATTATATTGTTTATTTGAAGCAACTGACATGTCCTGTCAATTTGATTTTTATCATCCTTGCCAATGTGGGGTGATCGTGACTAGAACATTCTATGTTCCTATCTATAGAAGACAAGAAAAACCAGCATTCACATGGTAACAAATGTTGACAATTACCTTGTAATTATATGTAGGTAATGTCACTGAATGAACTGAAATTACTGTGGAAATTATGCTGCTCTGTTATTTCAGTCATAAATGAATAGCATTCACATTCTGAGGCTAAATATAATTTACAAGGAATAGAACCCCCCCCTGCCATTAATTAACGTGTATATTGTTCCTGATTATATGCGAAGTGATCTTTATAGCACCACTAGAAACAGAAAGATGCATCTGAGTTTGCATCAATGCTTTCCTGGTGCTACTTTCTTGATTTGAAACCCATCAAAGTGAGTTCAGTGGGAGAAGTTAGCTTTTGGTATCAGCATAATGATTCAAAAGGATAAAATGTATTATGTATTGCTGATCTCTAGTCCTGGTTCCATTTAGTCGTCCTAGGTCTAAGTGCAAGACAGCAGCTAACTGCCTAGTCTGACTGAAATTTGTGCAAATTAACTGTGACTGATCTGTTGTTGATGTTTCCCATTTTGCTCTCTTTCTGCCACTGAAGTAACACACAGCTGACATTCACACACTTCACAACTTCTTTGAGAATCTTAAATCTTAGTGCTATTTTTACACAGTTCGTTTTTAATGCATCCTATATTTCTAGAAGAAACATAATGGCATCACCATACAAATTAGAGAAGTATGGGTTCTTACTTACTAATTAAATTACGAAAATAACTAGTAGAAAAAAGGTGAATTTTCTTTTTTGCAGTGTGTGCTTCCCAGCTATTTTGCATAGTCAAGGACCATTCCAACTTGGGAAGAGACTAATTCACTTTCTGATCCTCCTGCATTTCTAAACAGTGCTTTCAAAAAGCTGTTAATGTGGTCAAGTATACAGAGAGTATTCCTGTCATGAAAAATATTATTCCAGACCCTCTTAGCCAAATTTTATATATATATGTATACATTATATATACTAAGAGGAGGACCTTATGCTGTAAAGTGTGAGGAACTTTTTGCTGGTCATGTTGCTATCTGGCTAAAATGAAATAAAACTTTCTGGATTGGATAGTTGGTCTAAAATAGTTGAACTGGAGCATGGAAACATTCATCTTTGGGTTGTTAATACTGCTGCGAATTTGAAAGATGATGGACAAATGGACTGGAGATTATATAAGAAACAAACCTCAACACTTACCAATGTACTCATCTTGATCCACAAAACCATCCTCATTTTTGTCTATGTCTTCCAAGGTTTCCTGGAAAATAGTGTTGCATTGAAGTAATCAAGAGAGAACTGAGAATTCTGGCTACTCGCCTCTTCGATCATTTAATGTTTGAGGCCTTGACTTGACCTTGTACGTGGGCAAATGTACTCTCACCGATTCCAATGTGAGAGTTGTTTATATAATAAATATACAAATATCCTTTCATGTTGAAAAAATTGCCTGCACATGAATGAACTGGACACCACACTTAAGTTTTAAGTTAGGGGCAGATACACGCTTGCATCAAGCACTTAGCTGCTGCATGCCAGCACACCCTTCCTTTCATTTTAGTGTTAAGTCCATGCCCAAGACTGTTTCTTGATTCCATTTATGAGCTGTCTAAGTGCATTTAACAAGTCTTTCTCATACTGAGAGCTCTAAATCAAGTGAATTTCATTAAAGGCATCCCTTTCTGTTCTCCACTTGACAATTATGTGTGTCTCTTTCTAAACCTTACATGGAAAAGTTAGAGAAGCATTTCAAAGCTCATCCAAAAAAATAAAAGTAAAATCAAAGGCATTGGTTTTGCTCTGCTTACTAAGACAACAATGTTTTTCATATGCTCAAACTCCTCTGGGTGAAGGAAAGCAGTGAATTCTTCACGAGTGGCAGCTAAGTCTCCATCCAGATCGGCAGTTTTGAATCGTCTCTCATCTCTGGGCAGCATTTTTTTAAAACTGTGCTGATCAGTTGCATCTTGGAATTCTTCTGGATTTTCTGCAAATTAATCAAGATCTCAAAACTATGTTCTTTTTAAAACATATTACCACAACCCAGTACTCCAATATGCTGTTAGAGTCTAGAAATACAAAGGCTTATTGCTAGAATAGGTGCTGTTTTAAAATGGAACCACTCTTCCCTGTGAAGTTTTAAATTCAGGAGTCAAGCACTTTGTTTGATTTTTAAAGGTGACTCAGTAGTATAGGTAAATGTCTGAGTAAGCCTTCTGTTGGAATCCAGGATAACGGATTTTGCAGTATTATGTATCATCCTTCATAGATTTTTTTTTTTTTTTTAAATCTGCTTTTACAAGCTCTGCTTAAGCAGTATTTGGGGTAGATTTCATTCATAGAAGTTTTATTCTTCTTAGGAATCAGTATAAGCTACACAACTTTGCAGTTTCAAAAAGCAAGTAAACCAAAGGAAAGTGGTTTCAGAAGCTGGCAGATTGACTGAAATTATCTGCTATGCCTCTGCTACAGGGAACCTAACAATTATTTTCAGTTTAAAACAATTAGATTTTTTTTCAGGGTGTTCAGTGGCATTAAGCATTAAGTATTTGATATACTTATTTATATACTTTTTAAACTTTATACTTATACTTTTTAAAACAGGATTACTAAACTGACTTCAAACATGAAAAATACTCATAACAAGTTCAAAATTTGCATACTGGGAGACTAACACAGTTGAAAAAGACTAGGCCAGGAATCACAGATGGGAATTTTAAGTGTGCATTAACACAAGCGCACAATGTGGTAGCTGTTCTCCAAATCTTAGGGATTACAGAGAGAAAAGACAAAGAACTGAGAAGGGGTCCCAGGGATACTGCTGCGGGGACGGTGTGTCAAATATTTCTTTCCACAAATAAACTCCATTTTAATCTAAGGCAGACTTTGGAATTATTACTGCTACTGGAAGCTTGCTCCAGAAACTGCCTCTATGGTAGGTAGATACTGTCTTCTCATTTCCAGTATAAATGGTCAATTAATACCAATTTGTTGTTCTGTCAGCATTGCCCTTTAGCTTAAGTGATCTCCTCCTTTCCTTTCATTAACTTACAAAAAACAAAGGGAATATATGTGGGGGAAAAAAGATTGAGGTGTATTTTTTAATACATGTTTCTTTTGCCTGATTTGTTAAGGACTTTCATTTGCAGTTGATCACAGTCTGAAGCATGTTATTCTGCAAGAACTATTTTAATCAATAACTTAGATATAGCTTAGACCCATCCGAATGTTTTAGCATCTAGAACATTAAGAGTTTAGAGAGACTAAATTAACAAATACTGGTTAATTACACAATACATTATTTTTTAATTAAAGTACCATTTTTAATATTAAATAGATATGTTTTTTTCTAGCCGGAGAAGACTTGAATTCAGCTTTGCCCATACGTTTAATAATCCCTCTACAAAACCTTCCGTGTTCTGGTGACCCATGTGGAAATGGCTGCAATAAACAACTAAGAAGTGCTTTTGACCTCTGAGCATCTATAAAATTTAATGCGATTTTCAAGTGTCCTAAATGTGACACCAAACTTCTGTTGACTGTGAGGCATAAAATCATGCCTTAAAATCTCAATAGTCTTTGAGCATATAATGTGAAAATGTTATCTTACCTAGATAATAACCATATGTGGCTTGTTTGTATTCTTCCCAGGCAATTTTATTGTCCTTGTTTAGATCGTAGTCTTTCCAAACCTTAGCGACGTTTTCGTAGATATAGCGTTTCTGTACCCGTTTAATCCAGTTTTTTAATTCCTCTGTTGTGAGATAGCCATCTTTGTCGTCATCTATTCTGTCCACAATTTTCCTGTAAGAAAAGACCAGTATCCTTAGGACTTGACAGAAAAACAAACTACATGTCAGTCCAGTTTTAGTAATCTTTATCTGGCCCTGGTTTTCCACAAAAACGTGATGCCTAAAACTTATAAAGCTGCCCTACTGGCTAAGGCTTTCTTGCATTTTGCAGATTATTTTAAGGGATATGTCTCTTAATTATTCAGTATTGCTATGAATAATTGAAATGGAACTCGCACGATCAAAATTAGCGAACAAAGTACCTCAGATAATACCTGCCTGGATTTCTAAGGTTGTAGCTACTAACTTAGGGGGACCTGTTCTTCACTGTTGACAGGGAGTGGCCATGCTGGGCTCAGAGTAGGAGGCACTAACTTCACCTCAGGAGAAAGCCCATACTACAGCTTGCTGGAGGCAACCAGGGCAAAAAGCTAGAATTTTGTGGACACCTGCAGTTTCTCCTGTAGCTTTCCAGCAGACTGACGCTAGGGTGGAGTAAGTTATATGACTGTATAATGCCAGGCATGTACACCACGTACAGTCTTCCTTTCATTACTGTTCTTCCACTTGTTTGTTTCTTTCTCTCCCAGCAAAATGCAGTGTTGCCAGGATTGCCTGTTACTAGCTAAAGCAATAGCTAGTCAGCAGCAGGTCTCCAGTCACTGCTGGCAGCTGGGCTATAAGTGAGTGTCCTGTGTAAAGCTGCTAGCCTCAAGTCCTGTTGAAATCGGGAGTTGAAGGTACTGGTGTACTTCCAGGGAAACTTCCATCTTTGAAAAGTTCTGCATAGAGCCGCAGATGAAATTGACCTGAAAAACTATGTTAAAAAAAAGAGGCAAGGCTCTCCTCTACCATTTAGGTTGTCTGCAGTAAATCCCTCAAAGCATGCCTGTAATTGCTAAACGCCACCAGTTTGAGTTAAAGCTTGTAAAACTGGCTTCTGTCCCAGCTGCAGTGGTAGACGATAAAAATCTTTATGTAAAATAAGAATGCAGCTTTAATCCCACAACTTGTAGGTAAGCTTGTCATAGTATTGTTATATTCTGGGCACTGGCCTGTGGGAAACTACATACTCTGCTCTTGGAACTGGGGCAGTTAGCACCATGTCTCTTCTGAACATCCAAACTGGCTTTAGGCACATCAGCTGTTTTATCCCTTGTAGCACTGCTCATGAGGTACAGGAGCAAAGTGCCTGTAGCTGCACTGCACCTAGTTCAGTGACCACCCAGTGGCCAACTCGAGATAACCTGAATGACCATTCCCCATAGGCTCAGTCACCACGCCTGCGGACTACTTATATGCCAGTTGTATGAAGGGGTAAGAACAGGAGTTGACTTCTCTAAATCCTGACTTGAGATTCAACAAGTGAGTTCCCTAAACCTCCAGGCAGCCAAAGGACACATGGAAAAGTTCTGCACTTTTAAATATTCTTTGCAATTCAACATCTTTGTTCTCCACAAAGAAACCGACCCTGGCCAACTGGAACTGCTCAACTAGCGAAGCAGTGTCTTTTACCAAGCCTTATTTAGGAAAGTGGTCAGTAGAGTCAAATAACAGCAGCAGCTTCTGCTGAACTTCCAGCGATCTCGTGCGAGTCCGATAGTATCAGACTGAATTTATAAACATGCTATTTCTGAGCTAGGAAAAAGGTGCTGGTGAATTTGCTTTCTGAAGTAGTAAAGTATGAATTAACTGAATGAAAAACCTTTTCTCTTTTGTATAAATCTCAGGGCAATTGACTGCCAAGGGTCCCTTCCACTGCACGATGGACTGTATTTGTCAATAGATTTGCCCCATGTTGAATTTGATTTAATGGTTTATCTGATATTTCCTTCTATTGTTAAACGTATTAGTTATAATAAATGATTCTGCTAGCAGCTCTTTGGTATTTTTAACACAACAGGTCAGGACTGTTTACTAGAAAATGTTTCATGCCTCTTCCTCTTCACTTGTACCCTTGTTTTTATAGGTTCGTTGCATTCATGTGCACTATTTCTCTCTGCTTCCCAGTTGAAGATGGGGACAAAGAAGTAGTCTTGCCTACAGGCTCCCAAAGTTACAGGTAAGAAGCTATTGTATGGACCGCAGACCTCACTTTTTATACTTATAATTATCTGCAAAAGGAGTGAGGATCATTCTAAGTTTTGTAGAGGAGCTAATGTACATTGATCAGTCTGAAAAGCCTTAGTGCCTTTATTTTAAATAGTTAATTCTTGAATGCAGAAAAAAATCAAGCAGCATGTTAACAGACACAAAATGCCGACTCCTACACAGGAATTTACATACACAAGTGTGCAATACCTGCATGCTTACCTTCTCCCTTTAACTTAGGTGGGATTACAGTCAGAATTCGTTTCGCACCTCATAATAAAGAA
Organism: Egretta garzetta; assembly: GCF_000687185.1. Classification (NCBI taxonomy): domain Eukaryota; kingdom Metazoa; phylum Chordata; class Aves; order Pelecaniformes; family Ardeidae; genus Egretta; species Egretta garzetta. The sequence goes on along the minus strand of NW_009259177.1, from coordinate 1,946,618 downwards.
GACAGAGGGCAACAGGTACATATGACCTGCCATTACAGAGATTTAAGCTGCCAGTCTGTGAAGACATGGTGGGGTGATGAAGCAAAGTCAGGGCAAGGAAATCATTGCTACGACGAGGCTGAAAGAGGAAGGCCTCCCCTCTATGCCTGATGTGAGTACAGCTGTATGCTATAAACTCTGGCCTTGGCCTGTATAAAGAACAGGAACATGTATATCATGAGGATCCATGACCATCTTCTCTGTTCTCTGAAAATGACAGGCCCATCACAAATGGCAGGGGAAAGTGCAGAGGACTGCAGCCCCACCCCCTCCTCCTTAGCCCATCTCCAGCCCCTTAATACAGTCCTTGGATGCTGCACCAGGATTGTCATGCCTCTCCAAAGCTAGGTGAGTTGTGGTACTGCACATGGGTGGGACACGTGTGATTCTTCCCATGGGAGGACAGGGAGAAGGGATGCCCCTGTCATGGAATCTGTCATAAGGGCAGGTGCACTCCCAGGGCATGATATGATTACTGTCTGGTATGTGCCACAATCTCAAACCCAGATCATACTGTGCAGCTGCTCCTCCTCTGAGGCTGCAGGCAGTTGAGTTTGCAGGGCATTTTCTGAATACTAGCTAGTTCCTTTTTGTTTGCTCAAAGGTGAGAGTAGCCGTGCATTACTGCTGTCTAGCCCTGGGATTCCAATCCCAGCATTGGTTATTGGGATAACCAACGTGCTGGCACCCTTCCTAAGCAAGGTAAAACGACTTACAAATGCAGCAGCATGCACTTTGGTTACAGCAGCAGACTGTACGTTCCTGAGTCTTCTCCCAGAAAGCCAATCACTTGCTGAGAACTGACACTATTTGTAACCCTCACTGAAGAGGCTGCCCATAACAAAACTGTTTTTCTTAGTATATCTGATTATTAAACCACAATAAAAAGAGGAAAGTGAAATGTTTTAAAAATCACTTCTCTACCTCCTAGTACGGTATCTGAAATTACAAGGTCAGGAAATGCTGAAAGTTATGAAACTGTCCCACAGGGCCCCCCAGGAATTACATCTTTGATGTTCTGCTGCACAATGCTCACACCACAATGTGGGCTTTGGTCCTCAGAGGGACGCTTTAGCCACCTCCACTTAAAACGTTATTGACTGTGGCTGTAGCTTAACATGCCTGTGTCACCTCTCCAAGGTGCATGCAGTGAGATGGCTTAAAGTTAAGCTTCCTCCCTTGCTGAGTTAGCATTTGTGAAAACTGTTTAAAACCAACTCTATTTTTAAATCATATCCCCAACCGAAATATCTGTAGTCATGTAAGCGTAGACTAATTTTAGAAAGGCACATCCATTTTAGTGATATGCTTTATGAGAATGTAAGTAATAGATTATGTATGCTGAAAACGCGGTTTCTTTTGCTCCTCCTTGAAACAATGTGGATGAAATTGGCTATTTCTGATAACCAATTTATCTGTTTACTCACTGAGATACAGGTAAATAGCAGAGACAGCTTTCAGAAGGATCAAGAAGTCAGTCCGTGAGGTAACAGCGATCTGCACTAAGAGCTTATGGTGGAACTAGACAGACATACAATGAGTAAGCACCACTCCCTATGGGAGTAAAAGCAAAGCTAATCTTAGTGAGAACGTGGAAATAATTTAAACTATTCTGTCATTAGTAAATACATAAAAGGATCTTTCTTTAACTACTGTTAAACTTAAGTTCTAATTAGTGATCTGACTCCTTGTAGGTGTAAAGGAGAGAGAAGAAGTTAAATAAGGCAACTGTTGCACTGACTCTGCCATGAACTGCAGTGTGGAAGCAAGAGCAACACTGTAAGATAAAGACAAGCAGGCAAAGATGTCACAAGTGGAGAAGCTGTGGGAAGATGGCTTCAAGCAGATTTGTTAAGAGGAGTTGTGAAGAAGGAATGGTTTAAACTTGATTGAAACTAATCTGGTCCAGGCAAGTGACCGAGGTAAGGAGCTGCAGCAGCAAAGCCCTCCAGCAGTGGGTGAGGTCTGTCCAACACCGGGTACAGCACCACACACAGCAGCTCCCTCCACGAGGCTTATCGCTGTAGGACCAGAACAGGCAGGAGAGAAAAATGCAGAAGTGATGGATTGTTGGTCGCTCGTTTGCAAAATCAGAGGGGTGTGAAAGAAGTCTAACTGAGGGGCGATCACTGGCTATAGAGAGGTACAGGGTACTCCTTACAGTGCTGTCCAACACCGGGTACAGCACCACACACAGCAGCTCCCTCCACGAGGCTTATCGCTGTAGGACCAGAACAGGCAGGAGAGAAAAATGCAGAAGTGATGGATTGTTGGTCGCTCGTTTGCAAAATCAGAGGGGTGTGAAAGAAGTCTAACTGAGGGGCGATCACTGGCTATAGAGAGGTACAGGGTACTCCTTACAGTGGGAAGGGGCCGGGCAGCACCCAGCAGCCCCCCGCCGCCCTCCCCGCTCTTCGGC
>NW_009259177.1:1923771-1943591 GCF_000687185.1 Egretta garzetta | reverse complement strand
TTCCGCGCATTCGTCATCGTAACGTTCTCCGTTTATACCGTTAAAAGAAAAGGTCGGCACAAGACAGCGTATGATTTTTTTTCTTATCAAGGCAAGTAACTGTAAGGCTACAAGTAAAAAAAAAAAAAAAAAAAAAAAAGTGAAAACTGTGGCTCTGTCTCGAGTGGAACAGCAAGCTAATACCCAAAAATGTAGAAAAAAAAGCTTGTCAGTGCTCTCATAGAGAATATTTATCGTAACAGGGTCGCTATCGCTGTAAGGGAAGCAAACTCAGGATCCTGAAAATTGCAGGAGAGAGAAAGCCCAAGTCATTTAGCACAGAAAAAGGGTTGAGGTTTTTTTTTCTTAAATTACAATTTACTTTGCTCAAGATTGTAGAAGTCTCTAAAGACAGAGGTAACTGAAACTTGCACCTAATATTTTTCCTTTTCCTGTATTACATCCTGTAGTACATATTAATTCACTACTAAGGAGGATTGTCATTGTATGCAACAGGTTGCATGCTAATGATGCTGTTGCAAAGGGGTCCTATTTCAAACTGTATGACCAAGCCGCGCAGATACGCACCACCACCCCGGCAGGTCTGTCCGTTGTTACTCTGGCCCAGAGGGTGCTACTTGTTTCAAATTGCAATGCCTGACCTGTCAGCCCAGTCCACAGAGTATATAAACCATATTTATGATGTGGCCTTTGGTTGGTACCGCTGACGTGCAAGGTGCTGAACCCAGCTGTGGCCTCCCTTCCACTGGTATTACCCTGGTAGACATCATTTTGACTTAAACCTTACGTATAGCTGGACTGCATCTGGCACAGGGCTTGACTGTAATGACAGCAAAATGTGGTGTCGGAGACTTCCAAACTTGCTGCTTTCTGCCTTTTGTGACTTGTGCAAGGTGTGAACGGGAGCCGCGCAGGGCTAGTGGTGGTTTTGCCTCAGCACCATTGGCGACAGTAGCAAATTTCAAACACTTGAACAGTCAAATACGTTGGTCTGTTACTTAAGCCTAGACACAGCAAAATACTAATGCACCCTTTTCACTTCAGCCACGCAAGCTGCCCTTTGCTTTAGGCCTTTTGGCTCTGGGTGCATTTGTACGTCCTCAGCTGAGCAAGCGCTCCAGTGTCGTTTTGGTGAGAGCTGTGATATACGCATGTGGCAGCTTAAAAATGGTTCAGCCAAGGATACCAACTGCTTTTGAGTTTACACAGCTAGTGAGATGCAATACCTTTTTTTTCTTTGGTTGTTTTTTTTTAATTAAGCATGTACCTGTAAAACAAAGTTTCCATTAACATATTCAGGTATCTCATATTTGTGCAATAATTCAGATACTGCTCCTTTTCTGGTCTCAGTCTTCTAATGTTCCTGTCCCTGATTCTGACATCTATAATATCGTTTCTAATGTATCCCAGAGGTAAGGCTGCACTGAGGTGCTGAATTTTCACCTTCTTGATCCACACGGTGCTAGTCCTGCTAGTTAAGAGGCAAGTCATTTGCATGGGTAACAGCTACGTTTTACTGCCTGACGTTTGATCTTAGTAGCAGAGGAAGATTAAGTTATTTGAGGGATGTGGGAAATGAATCTGTATGTTCTGTTGTCAGAACAATTTGGGGCTGCTTCTGTGTGAAAAGCTGCAGCAATAGTAATGCAGAATGGGCTAAGTGCATACGTGGTCGGTCATTTGAAAGCCTCCAGACATTGGGAGGGTTTGCCTCAGGGGTATGAGTTCTGGCCATTGGAACGTTTTAAGTTTACCCCGGTGTTTGGATTCAAGTGTGAATGAGCCCTGAAATGCAGTGATCTTATAGCAGTGATCTTATAGAAGATGGGAAATCATGAATGTTCTCATCCCTCTAGACTTGGTTCTGGACCACTGGTAATAACAATAAAAATTTGATTAATCTAATATGACTTTTTGTGGAAAAGGAAAGATACTGCACTTACTTGTCCTTAGAGGGCTGAAGTCTTAGATTTTAATGCTGAGAACAGACTGCATATTCAGTCAAAACAGTTGTTGATCTTAGCAGTCTTAGTGTTGCCAGATTTTTGCATCACTCAGATTAACATTTACAGATTTTGCCGTTGGGCTCTCGCAACCTCATCAAACACCTGAAGCTCTCATTCCTCTGTGAACAGTCATGCCTTCCACCCATTTTACTCAATTCACAAAATGGTAGAAGTTTTCTCTTAAATCCCTTCTCCACAACACTTGTTTCTTAAAATACTGAATATTTTTCTCTGAGATATTGGTATTTTCTGTTTTAGTAGTATTACTATGAACATCTCCGCTGAGAGAAACCTACTGCTACTGAATGATTAATATTAATTAGGTTTCGAGTTTAAGGTGCTATTTTTGTAATCTACACTTCTTTCAGTAATACACATAAGTTCCTTTGAAACATTGCAAAATACCAGGTCTGCAACACTGACAATGTTTTTTAGCAATACATTTATGCAGCAGCAGGCATGCTGGGTAGTTTATAAGCTTTTAATGAAACGCTGGCAGATATTAGGGTTTTATGGGCTGGAAAACAGTGCAAATCAAAGAGCTTTGCTTACTGTTTATAGCATTTTTCCCCTGAATCTAACAATATTTATCTCGCTTTTTCCATGTTGCATTTTGCTCTTCACATATTTACTTTCCTTTTCATGGATATATTTACAGTCAACAAACTATTTTGTATGAAATATACTTAATTACCATATGCCTGTCATCATGTGGGTCCACTTACCCAGATAAAGCCAAAGATGGCTCGTTCCATATCCCACTATGTCTCCAGTCTGCATTTATGCTAATGAGGCTACACTTACATATCTTGCATCTTCAGTCACTGTTTCTGGGCCTCATTAATTGTGCCTTTCCTGAGGCCATGTAAGTGATCCCTAAGGGATGCTGTGTTTTCTGACTGCCTGCTGGCTGATACCTGTTCTTAGCATGCCTTCAGTAGCAAAACTCTTCTCAGGTCGTATCATCTCTTATCAGTATGTTTTTCGAGTCCCATCTGCTAAAATAGTCAAAATACTTGATGACATCATAGCGTAGCTTTCTAAGTAAGGACCTTTTTGTACCCTTCCTTGCATTTGAAGTCCATATTAAAACTAGAATGAGATTCAGGCCTGAAGACCAAGTCGTAGTTTGGTTTGAAATGATATGGTGAAAGTAAGACTGATGTAGCACTTAACGGTTCTTAGAGCACAAATATGTCTTTGGTTAAAAAGTCAGCCTGCAAAACTGCTTGAAATCTTCTGCCTCATCGAAATCTTTACGGACTGTGCAGCATTCCTAACCATCATGCAAAGACATGCTTATCCTGGCATTGATACTTTTCTTCTTCTGTCCTTTGCAAAATTCATTTGCTTATTTCCTGCTCACATGCGGTGCCTCATGGAGCTTGGCTGCATTTACATAGAGATCCCTATGTAAATAGGTAAAGCACTGATACACTCACTGGTTTTCTCATCAACAAATCGAGTATATTTCGGAGTCTCATGTAGCTATGATTAATAGTCCCCTGAGGCAACCTGGAGGAATAAGAGAGTAGATTTAACTCAGCAGTCCAGGCTCTCATGGTGGCACTTCGTTATCAGGGAATGATGGCTTTCTGGGGCTGGATGCTGAAACGTTCGGGTCAGTGTGGCAGACTGCCTGGTTTCCTAGGGAGGACTGTGAAAGGCTGGGTCTGGGAGCAGAGCCTATTTCAGCATGGAAAAAATGTATTCTGCAGCTCAGTTAGGGAGAATGGTGATCTTTGATGATAACTCTGCTAATATTATTAGGAGGTAGAGATAAATGGCTGTGAGAAGTGCATGTTTTCTAAGTAAGCGAAAGAACAACTTGTTTTTCAGAGAAGCTAGAAATGGAAAATATAACATTTTTTTTCTCCTCAGTTCTACTATTCTCTGTACATCCAGAATAACTAAATTATAGTATTCTGTACACAGAACATATGATTGGTTTGGATGGATACGAGACTAATGTATGTCACTTCAAATTAAATTATAGAAACCTATTTTGTATTTTCCAGATTTATATTTTACATTCCAGTTAGCCTAATGTGCTTTACTCAGATCATCGCAGCAGCACAACTTTTTAAAACCCTGTCTTTTCCTTAGGGCACGGAACACCTTCGTCGAAGTTGTTGAAAAATTTCCATTGATACCAATAGACTGCAGCTCAAGCTGTTTGTATACAGTGCTGCTGTTTTTTATTGGAAATGTAATTGTAGCAGTATTTCAGAATGAGCTTTTTATGTCTAATTTATTTTGGGTGATCTAGCATTAGATACCTAACAGAATTTTGCTGAAAGTACAAATACAGGGTGTTAATTGCTCTCTTCAGCTTGGGTGTACAGCTGTAAGTGGACTGTAACTTTTGTCTGAGACCCTGTGGGAAACTAGAAGTTAGGAGATGGGGGCACAATCAGATCCCAGCCTGCAAATGGCAGCAGGTAATGGGGGAACTTTCAGAAAACCACTTTGATTAGACATAGTTTTGGCGTGTCCTGCTTAGCTGCTTCGTCACAACATCATGTCTCTTTCTTTTTTTTTTTTTTTGCGTGGGTGTCTACATCACTCCCTCCTCCTCTTCTTTTCATCTTTTTGTGCCTAGCTCCCCAGAAGCAAGTTTCTTGACATAGTTTACCCAAAATAATGTACCCAAAATAATCCTGCCAATATCATGAGGTTGACAACCCTGTTTGCTCTGTACCTTTCTCATGTAATTGCACTGTAAACTCATTGGATAGGGATTATCTGCTGTTTCTACTGATTAGTTTCTGGTTACTACTACTGGTTACCATTTCTAGTGATTTTCTACTAAGCCTGTGCAGTGTCTGGCTCACTTGGGCATGGTCTGAGTTGGCCCTTAAGGTACTGTTGTCAATAAGCATAGTTAACAACCATTTTAGATCACTTGGGAGCAGTCTTGAAGTTTTTCCTCTTAACAGGAATTTTTGTGATCAGTGTTTTTTCAAACATTTACATTTTCAAGTGCATAAAAAGATCCTTTGCTTCTGACAGCATGAATCTGTGCACTGTATGTGCAATTTGCCCTGGTAATTACTTATGTATGGTGATAACCATAGCAACATCCCAGGTAGATAATGTCATGCAAATTACTGCAGCTCCAGGGATGGAAGATGTTAATACAAGTATGTACTCGCACCCCTGGTCTTCAACATTTTGCAGTGACTCTCCCTTCCCCTCCCCCATACATGTTGTTTTTAAATTTCCTTCCCTCACTATGATCGCGAAGGAAAAGAAAACCTCTTGCTATTTTTTCTCATTGGTATTCACACAGAGGGAGGGGGAGGGTGGTCCTTCAATGTTTCTGTCATGAATAATTTTGTATGCACAGTGGAAATTCCACAGTGTATGTGGGGCATAAAAGTCTAGAGACTTGGATGCACTGCAGGGCTGTGCTGTGCTTCAACCCAAGTTCTTGCATTTGTAAACACAGAGTGTGAGCATGTGGGGGTGGAATTGTAGCCACAGCTGTTTGGACTGAGGTGTAAACCTCCTCAAATCATTTACAGAGGATATGGGAGAGCAGCTTTGTTTTTCAAAGCAGACGTGCTGTGGCTGAATACTTATCAGGGCCAGAGCATTGTTACTGAAATGAAGAAATAGGGGAGAGGAAGCTGGTAACAGTTATACCGCGTTTGGTCATAAGCAAGAGAAACAAAAAAATCTGTATGACTGCTGATCTGCATATACACTAGTCCTTGTGTAACCTTAGAACCCTGGAGGTATGAAAATAAGATAAGACTCTAACCTGTAACTAGAGTCTTTTGTTAAAGATTAAAAAAACGGGCAAGAAAATTGGCTAAGTAAAGGTTTTGCTTTTCTGGTGAAGAATGAAATTGTTGCTGAATTTTTTTGCTTTGTGTTTAAATAGTTGTAATGTGGGTGTTAGTCCTGCAATCAGTGCTGAAGTTACTGATGGCTGCACTGCCCCAGCCATTAATGAGGAAATACCCTGATTAAAGAGGGTAGAGATTTGCAGAGAGTCAGAGAAAGACTGCGGGCAGCCAGAGGCACATATGTAGTCAGATCCCAGTTTATAAGGAAAATGTTCCCAAAGCAAGTTGAGCTATTCATTAGGCCAGCACTGAGTTGTCTCCATCACAAAACCATGGTCTCTTTCAAACAGAACCGTGGTGGGGAGTGGAAGCAAAATTATTGAAGTCACTAAGCAACTTTATTTGTGCTAGAGGTAGTAAATGTAGAGAGTGTTAATTAATTGGAGATTAAAATACTGCCAGTCTGTATCCCCTGGTATCTGTACAGGGGTGTTTGCAACTCTTACAGGTCTGCCTACAAATCCCAGGTTGTAAGGTTTAATGTTTTCCCCTCTAATTTGTCTGAATTAGCAATCCAATACTTTGCCTGTTCAGACATACCAGCTTGCCAAGAATTGCTATTGATGGCAGTGGAATTTGAAAGGTACCTATGTCCAGGTAATCCATTTTGTTGTTAAACCTTGCAATGGTGCTTGGAGCTACAGACATCCCTGATTTATGGTGGATTTTGTTTAAAAAAACATCTTCTTGGATGCCCACATAAGAAAAATGAACTGCACTGGAAAGAAATATATGAAATTAGGCTTTTCATTATCTGACAGTAACTATCAAGCCTAACCTTCTGCCAGAGTTTTTGCCTGTCTGTTTACTTTGCATATAATGGACATTTCTTTGTCATTTCTGTATTCAGCACGTGATTGCCCGAGGATAGCCTCCCCTTAGATTCCATAGCATGCTGAAGGGAAGAGGAGATGCCTTGGAATTATAGGGATAGCCAAACTGAGGTCCTGCCAAGTTAAATACATGCTCGTTTCAAAATAAAATTCATAATATCAGCACTGCTAGACCTCCTGAAACCCTGTTTAGAGGCCAGTTTCTTTGACTGACCAACACTACATCCAGACAAAATATTTGACTATACTTATCCAGTCCTCTGCTTTCCATGGCTAGGATGTCTTCTTCAGGACTGAACTGACCTCTTCCTAAATAAGTTCAGGGGACAGCAGGGATCATAACTGGAATATTTCTTTTGTTTCCCTGTGGTCTTGTTAAAGACTATGTCCCTATGGTTTTGATTTATTGTTTTTATTGGCAGAGTGAGGTATTATTAACACTGGATTAAAAATGAAAAGGCTGCAAGTAACCTAAGGATGTCTCAGAAACAGTGTCAGTTGTTAATAAAGCTCATATCATAGGCGTTCAATTGAAGATCTTAAAAGTTCATCACAGCAACTGCTGACATTGCAAATCTTCCTTCAGGGCAGCAGTATCATTGTAACATAGGGGAAAAGGCGTGCATGAGAAAAGATTCTCTAGGTTAATGCCATGTGTGGTGTTAACGTTGTGTTCAATGATTCTGGTTCCCTGCACTAGCAAGGGTATTGCCTTCCTCCCTGCACTACGTAGTCTCCGTATTTTTGTTTGCTTCTAGCTGAAAAAAGTAAGGGAACCTGCTGGCATGTGAAAAACTGCTGTATTAGCCAGCTGTGCAGTTTGTATTTAACAAAGTGGGTGTATTTTATCAGAAAGCAAAGGAAATAATAACATCAAATTCACATGTCAAAAAAGCATGTGCATTTAATAAATAATAATTGATGTGCATGATTTTATTTACTGTCTCTTCTCCTCACTTTTTCCGCCTCACCAGTTGCTCACCTTTGCTAGTTTATGACATGAAGTTCAAGGAAACATTGCATTATCACATGCAGCAGACATCAACGGAGAGAAATTGTCTCGTCATTAATAATAACTGTAAAACCAACCCTACAATAAACCCTGCTTTTGGCCACAACTTCTGCCTCCTGGGAGCAGAAGTGAAACAACATCCACAGCTCTCATCTGTTGATCATTTTTAACCCAGGGTTAAAATCTCCATGTGCAAAGGTCAAGTGAAGACGGGGCTCATCATAGGGCTGAGAGAGGCGTAAAGGTAGTAGCTGCAGAGTAACTTGGAATGTAGGTATCTAGGTGAATGGGGAACTCAGCTTTCTTTCCTTGTTTTTTCTTAGGATATCATCAAATGGCAAGCTTCTCGTTCTGACTGACCGTTTTGCATCTGTTGTGCCAAGGGAGAAATGGCACAAGAAGCCCTGGTAACAGTTCACTTCCCAAAACACCCATGGATTCCTCTGTTACTCCTGTAGTGATTTCTGAAAGGCTGGTATGGCTATGAGCAACTATGGCTGTGGGGAACACGTTCCAGTGGCTGCCTCCAGGTTCCTCTTGTCTCTCAAACCACCTGACAGTGGTTTCCCTGCTTGGATTAAGGTCCTCATTTTGAGTAATACTGGGGCCTGACAAAATAGCTTGCAGTTCTAAAGCAAGCTACAGCAGAGGTGCTGCAGGCTCACACTTCCGTGGTTTGAAGCATAAGTGGGAAGACACATGGACACTCAGCTCTTGGTAGGCAGCCTGGCTTTCTGGCAGAAGCAGGACAGGGCTGTTTTGGAAATTAAAAGGAGAAACTGCCTCTAAGCTTAGACATTTTTATTGATAACGTATAGCACTATTACCCTCTGAAATTAAGCTACCTTAGAATAGAGGCATGCAAACTGCCAAAGGGGTCTGTCCAATGTCCACTGAAACCAGATGGAAGGATTTTAGTAACTTTAGTGAGTTTGGTTTAACTGTCAAGAGTGCAAAACAATGCTGCACTGCTTTTAGGACAGGAAGTGCAGTATGCTGTAAGCAGTATTAATTCCTTGTGCTCTTTTTTGATTCACTAATTTTTATTTAAGTTTATCACACAAACAGATCATTAAATGTACACAACCTTAAATGCAGACATAATGTACATTACTGCAATAACAGAGAAGCTGTGCTCTTTTAACCAGAGAGATGAAATAGAAATAGGCATGTTGAATGAGTTTTCCTCGGTGAAATATTCATATTCCTTATTTTTCCAAATCTTTAACTTTTCTGTTAAGGATACAAAAGTGTAATTACACTAAAATATGCTTACAAAGGACAACACATCAACTAAATTTCTTCAGACAACAACATATAAATGTCCAAAGACTTTGTTGAAAGACTTTCATACAGAGCCTTGCACTCAATACCTTTTCCGCGTTTTGTTGTAGATTGGCTATTTGGAATTTACAAACCATTCAACCAGAATAGAATGCACAACAATTGTAGTTTTGAGTGTGTATAAATAGCAGTCATGTAAGAAGGGTTAGTTGCTTAAAAATATTAAGGGAAGTCTACATTTCCAATTATTGTTTTGTAGCACACCAGTTCCTTACTTATCATGAGTATAGCGAACTATATAGGCAAAGCCAAAACTTTTATGGAAAAACATATTAACTAGTGCCAAAATTGTGAAGTAAATAAGAAATTATTTAGATAAACTGAGTTATGAACTGAAACTAGCTATAGTACACAGTCATAAATGTCAGTGAACTAGACAAGCTAATTCCTTGCCTGTGAAGTAATGTTGGAGCACATATTATATGCAGTTTATGTTTAAATATAAACATGGGATTACCTTTTAGGTTGTGAAACAGAATCATATAGGCAACAAACATTACATCTAGGGTCTTCTATGAGTGAAAACTGTTGTGTCAAATATGGTTAGTTTAGTAGGGTTGATGGGCTTTATTCAAGGTTCCTAGAATTTATCTGCCAAGCATAAATAATTATTTAACAACTAATAGGGCAAGGCCAGAAATATAATAGCTTTTATGTTGAAATTAACATCAAGTGATCTGTAGACATCTGCTAAGCAAGCCAAATGTGGTCTATGTGCTGTATGTTTTGCCTCACTGCCTCAAAATAACAAGCAGTGCTTATATTTGGAAGGGCAGTTTTCCTTGTTGAAGTGGAAAAAAAATGCTCTGATAGAAAATCACTTGCACTGTTAGGATCAAGTGTGTGATGAACATTAAATAGCCCTACAAATTTAAATAATGCTCAGTGCTGAGATTTCAGCCTTGCAAATGCTTGTTTCCTAATGTGTGCTTAGTGTGGTTCAGAGGGAAGTGAAAGTCGTTTCTTGTTAGAAAGAAAACAAAGTATGGCCCAGTATATTCTAGCCCTTAGCTGTTCCAGCTTTCTGGGGTTCAGTAAATGTGGGAGCCTGGGCTTCTATGAATTTATGTTTTCAAAATGAGCAGAAGGGTGAGGGAAGCATAAGAAAAGCCAGACCATCAAGAAAGCTTGAAAAAGTTCCAAGTAGCAAAGACCCCTTCCAAGCAGATACTCGCTGTTGCCTTGCAGAGGTCTGCATTGTGTGCCTAAGTGTTTGGGTTATGTGGATGCCAGAACAGAAACTGTACTTCCTTTGCTTGAGAGCACCACTGCTGGCATGGTTTGTTTGCTTTCCTGGCTGTTGCAGTTCATCTGCTTTCAGGGCCAACTGTTCAATCTTTGGCATCTTCTCTAGGGGTCTTGGCCTTTCCTCTGTTTTAAAAGTATTAGAAGGAGGTTGAATTGCTGAGTGGGGAACGTAATCTTTGTGAGGCAAAGTCTAAAGATGTTAGTAAGCTGAAAGAGCTGCACTGGCAATTTACCGTGTACTATGCAGGAATGAATGAGAGACTCATATTCATTGTGTATATGTATGCTCAAGTCCTTTATGTCCATATTTAGATCTATTAACACAATAAAATTAAGCCAACTTGACTTTCTTGAATGAACAAAGCAATAAATGGCAGAGCCTCAACAACAGGCCCCATAAATGTGTGCTACCACCAGCAGCATGACTAACACTGGACCCAAGATCCTGCAGGGTTTGGCAGTGACACAGAAGAAGCTGTTCTGAACAAGCTGGATTCCCTTTCATACAGGAGTCTTGGCACCAACCTCAGTGTAAGCTGGCTCGGGCTTTTATGGGGGCAATGAAGGCTGGGCTCTGCGCTGGACTTGGTGTCTCTGCCCCAGGCTTTCCTGAATACCGGAGTGCAGCCTCAGGCTGCTCTGGTTCACACTGCCAGGAGTCCCTGGGGATTTGTCTGCCAGCTGGGTTAGCCAGAACACACAGTGCTCCAGCCAAAGTCAACTTCCCCTTGTGAGGGCAACCGCAGTGAGGAAATGTCAGATGCTGGCTGTGCCAGTTCTCAAACCACAGCTCACCCTTCCCAGCAGGGATTTCCCCAGCAGATAAGCAGCAGCAATCTCTGCCCTGTGCTGGCAACTCCAGAGGACAGAGTTAGAGCAATAAGACAAAGTGTCTGGAGGAAGAGAGCTGTTGCATTGGCAAATCCAGACTTCTTCACAAGAGACCAGGTTTTGACCGTGGCACTTTCCTCTGCTGCTTCAAAGCACAAATGATGAGAAGGAAGAAATTCCCTTTGCAAAGGCCTCTTCTTGGATTTCTGTACTGGAGCAGCACACAAGGGAATTGGGAGCATCCAGAGGCAGGGAAGCTACATAATTTTTTTCATGGATGAGGCTCCTTGTAGTCCAGCGCAGCTAGAGAGCGCAATATCCAAGCTGGATGGAGGGAGTGGACCACCAGTTCTGTTGTTTGGATACTGCAGCCTTGACTGCTGCAAGGAGTAAGCATGGGATGTCCTCCTAGGTGGTGTAGTCGGACTTCTTTGCAGGCATTCTTCTGATGTGGTGAGGAAGTTTCTCTGTGCCATTTGGCCTTGGCTTTCTGTAGGAAATGTGAATTGTCAATTCCAAATCACAACATATAAGAGCTCCTAGGCTGTGCTGAGGATGTGTAACAGCCCATTCAGCTTTACTCAGATGATTAGGTTACTGCTTTTAGTACAAAATACATGGCAACGCAGTCATTTCTATGCATGTTCTATAGTGGTACATTATTGCATTTTAGCTCTTGACATGAGAGTAATTTACACACAGTCGTTGCTTTGTCTTCCATGAAAAACAAACCCTCTACAAGCAGATGCAGAAAGTCTGCTAAAGATTTCATATTATTAATGTTTACAGCATTTGTTGTAGTGCTGCCTGTTAATTACCACATTTAAGAGAGTGCCCTTCTTCTGTGAGGGGTAGGCGTCTATTTGGAATGATGCTTCTTGAAAAAATGTTGACACTAATTCAGCATCGCTGCAGCATCTCGAAAGATTTGTGGGCCTGATTCTGCTCTCAGGCAACATGCGAATTGGGACTAAGCCTCCTGAAGAAAGTGAAATTGGCCTGCTGTAAAAATGGCCTGGGGAAGAATCAGACCCTCTGATTTCAAAGGCTCCTTGCAGTCCTAGTGCAATACGAGTCAGTGAGCGAACAGCCCATGTGTTGGAGGGGGAACATTTCCTAAACTTGCGGGGGCAGGGACTGGCTGAAGGAGTGAGTATGCAAATCTGAAGCTCTGCCATCATTCAGACAGCAACTTCTTCCTCCTCTCCCTGTGGAGTGCCTCTGCTGCAGCTAGGCATTTTACTGGGAGTGCAAAAATTGCTGGATAAAGAGCAGTGCTTTCTTTTGTCTGTTTTCCCTCTGAAGGTGACTCCAACTGTTCGTTTCTTCCTTTGACTGTCCCTTGTGCTTCCACCTGGCCATTTCTTCCTGTGGGAGTGGAAAACCCTGCTGTCTCTCCAAGCTCAGACACTGTGGTCATCAGGGAGCTGTGCGTGGCCCTGCACAGGGGGGCATCATGCAGGGGATGGAAAGGTGAGGAAAGGTAGCATCACTCACTGGAAAATAGGTCAGGAGGGTCCTTAACTTAGCACCATGTCCCTTTACTTTTCCTGATCCCCGCATCCGCTTGCTGTCCTGCAGTGGCTGGCTGGCTGGCTGGCAGGGAACCTGGGCCTGAGAGTTGCCGTGTGCTTGTCAGGAAGCAGCCTTATCTGCCTCAGCAGCGTCTGAGACTTGGCCAGCCCCATGCTTGGTTTAGCATCTTTTGGTTCTGCGTGCTGCTCTTCAAAGAGTGGAATTACTACGTTCACTAGAAAAATTACAGTTTGGCCTGTCTTTTATGCATCTGTCTTTCACTGTGATCAGGGACTCTCTTTTGATTTGGGGCTGTCTTTATCTCCATAGGTCTGCCCAGCAAAATGAAGGTGTGATTGTAGCATGTTGGCCTGTCTTAATTTAACTGGCAGAGGTAATAGTAGCAGTAAGGATGCAGCAGCACTGGCTAGCAACCAAGTTACAAAGTCTCCAGAGACCTTGTGTATATATTTCAAGGTATGTTGACACTGCAGCAACTGCTGCTTGCAGGGATACCCTGAGATAGCTGTTAACAATTTCACAATGAGTGAATTGTTACTTAGCAATGACCAAGCTAAATAACTGCCACAAGGTTTATTCTGTTCCTTGGGTGGGTTTTGCAGCTTGTCCTGAGAACCATGCTGCTGTGGGTGGGATATACCTGGTTTAGCTAATGGGAAACAGTGACAGTGTTCTGGATGAACTGTGTAAATGTTCATCCTGACACATCCCCAGAGCATATGGAATCAATGCTAAGAGACTAAAGAGAGAAAATGAGGCAAACAAAGAGAAGCCTGGCTCCTATGCAGAGCAACTTTACGGCTGACATGTCAGAGGAGGGATGGGGGCAAAGTGATGCTTCCACTCCAGTGCTGGAAGTATGAGTCCATGCCGGAGCTGAACCTCTGGGCCCTGCAGTGGCAGGTACTGAACTGAACTCACTGAACTGTGACTGCTTGGTGGGGTCTCAAACTTGGGGCTATCATCCTTGCAGGTGATTTTTGGATGCTAAACCCAACACTACCTTTCTGGGCCCATTCCCTCTCCCGAAAAAGGGCTCAGCTTCCTGTTCAGTCCAGCAGACTTGGACCTTTGGACTTGAAAATAATCTTTTGGCTAAGGACAAGATTTGTCTTCACGACTTTTTCTTGCATTCTGCTTTGAACATCATTTCTACATGCTGCTAACTTTGATAGGGTAATGGGAATGATCTGCACATGGAGTTGACCCTTGTGTGTGTGTATATATATATGTATACACACACCTAGCTTTGATCTGCAATACGTGCTCTAAATGAGATGCACTGAAGTTTTTTAGGAGTCACTCAGGTGTGATCCTCAGCTGGTGTAGGCTGTCTTTGTATCACAAGCCGGTGGAGCTTTGCCACTAAACTTTAGTGACGTGATCCAGATCTGGGACAAGCCTACAGCCTGCATCTTTCTGATTCTCGGTTTCAGTCACACACACACACACACACACCAAAAAAAAAAAAAAAAAAAAAAGACCAAGGAAGCGGCTTGGTCCTTTAATACAGCCCGGTTATGCGATAGAAGCGAGTCACTTCAGGTTACCCTCTCCCTTATCACCCTCTCTTACCCTTGCACTCGCCCTTTCACACCCAGTTCTTCGTGGTTCTTATCTTTGTCATATCTTATGTTTATTCTAAGCTCTTTGGGGGTGGGGAGTATATCTTATCTCTGCTTGTAAAGCACTAAGTAAATTTACACGCAGTATAAGTGCTTGATAATAATAACCTTAATCTTTTGCTTTTACTAGCATTCAATTCCAAGAGCTCTCTGTGAATCCAAATGAGAAAAAAATTACAAAGGCAAAGGTATAATTAGGGTTCCTGAGATGGTTTTACTCTAATCTGAGGGTGACTTTAAACTGGGTTTTTTTTCTCTTTAGAAATGAGAACGCCATAAACAAGTCTCCCTACAATTACAAAGGAAATAAATATGAGATTTTTTAATTGACCAATACTTGTAAAAAGGATAGGGTGTTAAACGATGTATTAAGAGACTTGTTCTTAAATTAAACTGCTGCTTTTACGAGTATGAAACAAGCCCAGGAGTAAGGCTTATTTACACAGAGAATTCACTTGAGATCAGGATGCTTTTGTAGCAGAAAAAATCTTTTGTGTCTAAAGACTTTCATTTTCTTATATCATTTATATTTTTTAGGGACAAACTCTGCAAAATACTCTAGCTCATGCTTGTTTTCAATAACAGTTCTGTGTCAGTCAACATGGATGTTGCTGAATCAGGGTCTAGGCCATCCGCTTTTCTCCTCCTAGAATAAACCCGCAGTTAAAACAATCACTATCTCCCTAAGTGTCTTATTTTAGAAGAGTTTGCTATCCTGCAGTGTGACACTTTACATTGGATTTGGGATTAGAGAGGGACTTAAAAGAGCAAAATTTGGGACTTGAATGAGATTTCAAACACTTCGTTTATGAGGATTCTTTAGGCTCACCCATTATAAAAGTGAAATTGAGAGTGCATGATTGTATGTGTTGTTATTGCTGCTTATAGGATATGATATGTACAGGAAGTAGAGTGAAAAGGTGGTGGTGTTTAGGTTGGGAAAGTGTGATGGCTCAGGATAGTTGATATAATTTAATTTATTGCTAAAGTGAGTAGAATTAAAGTTCCAGCATTACCTGAGATGGACAGAGCTTCTGCTGAGATACCTACTCTGCAAAAAGCCAGCACAACTGGCTTCAGCTGATATTGTGAAACACTTTGTATTTGTGATATAGCACGTGTTTTACACCTGGGCTTATAAAACTTTTATTAAAAAATTCTGTCATTAAGCCCCAGTATGTCATTTTGATAAGCTGATAGGATAGCTAATAAACAACGTTGAGCATCTGCTCATTTCCTGCATATTGAAAGTTGGATTTGTTGGTGAAGCAAGATTTTAAAAGCCAATAAACCAAAAAATGCTTAACCGCAGATTCTTGACATGTAACAAAGTTACTTATTCTATTCATGAATATAATACACTTTCTCTCAAAAGATAGTTTAGACCTTAATTTTTAAGAGGATGTTTGGATTTCTTAGACGAGTAAATGTGTTTGCTTCTGTCTCTGTCTAATCTGCTTTGTGCCTGCGTAACCCAGCAGGGAGAGCACAGCACTTTTTGGTATTCTCAGAAGGGGTGAACATATCTTGCTTTGAAGATGAGGGAGGCCCAATAGTGGTTCATATACCATATGCAGGTTCTCCACAGAAGTTACACTTTACCCTGCAAGAACTTAAAATGTCATGACTGCCACAAAGTACAGTGATTCTGGAAACTCAGCGTATGATGTACAAAGTAAAGAGGAGAGAGAGCAGTGCAATTGCTGTGTTTCTTGATGCCTTTTAAAATATCGCCATACGTATGTTAAATATGTACTATGTTTCACTGCAAGATACCATGTAGCTGGAAGTTGCCTTATTTGTTTTCTTAGTGTAAAGCATCCTTCTAGGTACCTCTGATGCCAGAGTCATTGCAGTGGTGTGTAGCAAGTAAGGATGCTTTACCTTATAGGCGAAACAGTCCTTCCCTTTCTAGGAATATTAGTATTCATTTACCCTGGAATCCAGCAGCACCCAGGCTGAGACATCTGGTAACAACATCTGTGTTGCAACTAAGTGTTCTGGTGTTCACAATATTCATATGTGACTGCAAAGTAGATTCAGATGTTTGGAAAATTACAACAGGAATGAAAGTATGTTTTTCTTGAGGAATTCAGTGGGCAAGTGGGTCATCCTTTATTATACTTTTGTTTGCGAATAATGTAGTAAAGACGGATGAACGGGGATCTGGACCTCTGAAGGATAAAGGCATTGTGACAGTTTTTGTGGAAAGTATTGTTTCTGTTATTAGGTACAGGTCATAAACAAATAGGGGACTCTGGAATGATTGATTAATCTTTTCTTAAAATGCTTGTTAATAATGTGGTGGCTCTTCATAAACATGGCAGTTTAACAAACGCACGATCTTGTCTATGCATGGGCTTCTGTTGGTCTGCTCACTTACGAATGGGGCAAAGAAATTATATAGAGGTATTCTGTTGTTCACTCAGGGTTTTAGATCTGTTAGAAAGTTCTGAGATAGCCAACAATCTGAATATGCCTAGAGTACATGGCCGGGGTAAGATTTGTAAGGGGAAGTTATTAGTTTATTAAATCTACTGCTAGAGTTGGAAAAAAAAAAAATGCAACATTCTGGGCATATGAACCATCCTTAGGGCACTTCAGGGGGATTGATGGCAGCATTTGCTATGTTGAAAGCTCAGTGGATATGAACTTATGTCTGTTTGGCTCAATTACTGTGCTCTGAGCAGTGTAATTTAAATATTGTGTGTTTCCGGAAGGTTAACATTGCTGGTACACTTCATGCTCTTCACTGTAAAAAGCAAGCACTTTAAAAACAAGTGACAATCTTCCATTTGCCACTATGCAATCAGTGGAACTGTTCTGTTAAGATCGAAATTTCGAAGGCTGAAGTCAATTAGAGTGGGGTACTTAAATTTTTTAGTCCACATGAAACAAATGCAGAAATGACACTGTAAAACTGCTGATAAGGGGTAGGCAGCACACCAACCAAGTTGTGGGTTAAATTTGCGTAACAGTACTTTCTGTACAGCGAAAGGCTGTGGTCTGAAGGCAGAATTGACCACCCTTGCATAGTTTAGAAACACTTGTCAAAGATCTGATATCACTGGGGCAGATGCTTGCAGAGCGGTGCCACGAGGTCATAAATTCCGCGGCTTCCCTGGGAGCCATAGTGCTGACATTTCACTGGTAGCAACATCCCATGTTCAACCTAGAGCAAGCCATGGTTGTACTAGCAACGAGTACCCTCTATGTAAGTGGGTGAGATCAGTGTCTGTTGACATGTTCATACCCTTCTCCAGGTATACTTACACAAATTATATTAAGTGAAGTAAGGTATGGACTTAGTGTACATTTACCTGTATGTTTATCTACACAGCAGTGTTAGCACACTTTCAATGAGGGAGAGCACACACGCAGACAAGTTGCTGTGAAGCTGGTCATTGCATGGTGAATTCACCTAAGCTGTTCTTACAGTAATTTGTTCCTGTAGTTGTATTCTAGGATACAATACCAGCCTTAAATTTCATCAGAATTTGTAGTAAAGCTCATTTTGTGCTATTTAATTTTAGATATTTTTATTCATTTAATAACAAACTTTTTGGAAGTCCAGCTGCAATGTAGCAGACTTCACATAATGGCCGTATATATTTAGGTTATCTTCTTGACTTCCAATCACTTCAATTAAGTGACCCATGATTTTTATGTTACAGGACATTGCAAAAGATGCACCTGCCAGTTTTATTCCTGTTTTTATATTGTTGGAAGAGGTTTGGAAGTTTGATCTAAGTATATTCCTGAAAGTTGAGATGCTCTTCTGAATCTTTCCAATTTGCTGGAGGAATATTGTGGTGTTTGTTTTGCTGGAGGGCAGCCCAGGGTCTTAAAGGTCATTTTGAGACTTATAACCTCTGATTTTTGGAATCAAAATGTAGAGCCCAAGTTATGAGCACCTATAGGGGGATTTCTACTGAACTCAATGAAAAGCTTGTAAGAAATATGTGCTGTCACATGCTGCCTTGTCTTCTGGGCAGATCTAAAATATCAGGCATCAACATTTCTCATGGAATAGCTCTATTTTTGACTCAGTAGCATGTGAGCAGAAGCTGGATGTGACATAGAATGCAAGAGAAAATCAAATATGAACAAGAAGAAATCTTTCTTCACCCATTTATGGAGTGGCCATTTGTCAACATCTGGTAAGTACATATCTATTTTAAGGAGTTGAAGAACATTTGAAATGTGCCACTCATATGTGATTTGAGTCTTAAATGTAGCCTGTGGTAATGAGTCTGTCTTTAGCATATTGCTGTGTGCTGCCCCAAAGCCTTTAGGTCACGTAGACTTATCTCAGATTTAATTTTCTTTCAGTTGTAGTATTAATTCAGGGGTTGTTACAGTTTGTTTGCTTAAAAAAATCTATGTGATTTTTCTTTGCATTTTGCAAACCTCATCATTTTGGAATCCTAAATGAGCTGTTAAAAGAACTATTTATTATAACCCTATTATATGGATATATTTTGACAAAGAATGTGCACGAACTTGATGGTGCATCAAAGCAAAAAACCCAAAATGGTCTTTGACTTTAAGGAAAAGACTTGAACCACTGTCAAGATCAAAGTATATTTCATGTGCTAGAGTCCTGATTCAGCAAAGCATGTAAAAAAGAATTTCAAGCACAGTGAGCTTTGGTGGCAACCACTGAACATGGTTGCATTTACTGCTGTGATTCTTGCTTCTTAGAAATCTCAACAAAACAAAACACTTGCCCACAAACAAGTCATCAAAAATATTGTTATCTTTCTCCGTTTTCACATCTTTGCTCAGTATTTCTTACACAGGTTGCATTATTCATAATGATTTTCTTTAATCTGAAGGACTTAAAGTTTTAAAAGTTCCTGCATTTGCATATCTGTTTCTCTTGGTAAATGTGCTTAGCTGACAAGAAATAGCTTGTATGCTTTTCCATGTCCTAGTCATCTTTTATTCACATACGCTTTATGCAATAGAGATACTCACTGCTCTTCCTCCTTCTCCATCACCAAGAGTCTTAGAATATGTATGCTGACACCAAATAAATTAAAGCAGTACTTTCTTTCTTAATGGAAAATGCCGGGTAAAGACACTCTGATTCCCTACATCCCTCTTTGTTTTTCAAGCAGACCAGTGTTATAAGAGAGCTTTCAGCCAGACAAATGTTTTATGGCAATAGTGCTTTACGTTTTCGTAATGCCCTCCTTCTAAGGGTCTAAAATGCTTTACAGCAGTAATAAATTAAGCCTTACAACATCCTATGTGGTAGGTAACTATTATACCCATTTTATGGATGCCAGACTTCATGGAATAAGCTGCATTCAACATGCCAGCGTGCTCTGAACAGCCGTTGGGGTTTCATCCTAGAATGATCATGTGAATGCTGTCTACAATGGAGTCTATAAAAGAGATACCTACAAGGCAAAGCATTAGGACTTTTAGGAGCAGTGTTTGTCTTTGGGCCTTGTGCAGAGACTTTAAAAAAAAAAGTTTGTGAAGAAAGCTGTAAGTAGACACTAAGAAATGTCTTGGAAAGA
>NW_009259177.1:1907057-1923726 GCF_000687185.1 Egretta garzetta | reverse complement strand
AGGGTGGGGGGGAATCAAAGAAAAGGTTTTAGAGTGGAGAGGAGCCATTACCAGGTTTTCTTGGCTGCAATCCAAAGTGTGTAGGAGAGTCTGGCCTCCCTGTAATACTTCAGCTGAGATAAAAGGGAGTCATGACTGTTGTTAACAACATTCATTCCCAACCTGAAACCTAAATAACTATAGGCAGCTGCACTAACTCGGTTTTTAAATCAGCAGAACTGAGCTACATCTCTGAGTGGTTAAATGGCAAACCAGACTTTATCATTTGTGTTTGAAATGGGTGCCTGACTGGTGGCACCCCACAAGCCCATGTAGGTGTACTGAACTTCTTCGATCTCTTTTGCTTAAATGTTTAAAGGCTCTTCAGAGTCTGCAATGATAACGGCCACTTAGTTTTGAGGACACACTGAATTGTGGAAGAAACTGTGGCACCAAACCTGTAAAACCTCAATCTTATGACCTGAAGTCACAGCACAGGTGGTCTAACCTGGTGGCCAGACAGCAAGGCCTGGAAGGCTGGCGGGTGAATTCAGAGGGAAAGGTGGCCAGTTCATTTGGAAAGAACAAAGCTACTACTTTGTGAAAGTCATCATATATGCGTATGTATATACCTCTCAAAGTGAGGAAGTTCTTGTGCAGTGTGCACAGGAGAAGGGGAATAGAAAAACCTAAACTAGTTTTAAAATGAAGCTCAGTCATTGTATGGACGGGCATGTAGGGTATGACTGGATTAGCAGGATTCAAGACACAGATCAAGGAGAGACCCCTCCCAAGATAAATCAACATCAAATGATAAACTCAGTGCTTCATGGCATGCTTTTTGTTAAGTTGCTAAAAAATCGTATCATACAGGAATAACCTCATTATTCTGTTGATTTGAGACAAGGAATACAGGCACTAAGGAATATATTCTGTTCTGAAATATTCATAAGTTTTTTTGTTTTCTTTTTCTACTGACACAAACAGTCAAAAAGCAGCCTGGAGGAAATGTCCTTCGCTTTTGGAAAATGAGTTGGTAATTTATTCACATAAGGCCATGTAGTCATTTTGAATTAGCACATTGTGGAATCTACTAATAAAATGAAGTCAGTTTACATTTTAAACAACCTTTAATATTTGTAAAAGTAAATATCCCTTAATTTCTCAGCAATTTAGATGTAATGGAAATTGTCAGAAATTTTAATTTCTCCCCGTTTAGCTCACTCACAATGGCTGTCAAACAGTCAAGTGATATGACGTAAAGTACTGCTAATCGTTTCAGCACAAGACAGTACTTCAAAGGTAAGGCAAAGGATGTGCAGACACTAATGAAATTTTATTATCAGAACATAGAATTAGGATTGTGACAAGAGACAATGGTGGCAGTGACATGCAGCTAGAATGTTAAGCTTCTGAAATCTCCAAGCTGAGTCTTGCAGACAAAAATAGCTAGAGCTACAGACTTCTTAATAGTCTTAAATGGAAATTGAATGGGCTCAATTAATCAAATGAACAAACTATAGGGAATTACAAAAAGGACTCATTCTATATTTTCAGGCTGTTAACCTGCATGGCCATTATGTCCTGTTATAATGGTGTGGTTTGCAATCCATGTGTTGCTTCTCAGAGAGTACGCGCTTTTGTAATTCACAGGGAAACATGTAAAGCTCATAAGGCAGCATGGCATGATGATTTTTGTAAGCATATGCTTGGGCAGACCCCACTGAAAGTGGGTCTTGTTTCACATGATCAAGCCAATTCTGTCTGTGAAATAGGACTGCATATTTCTGATTAGGTGAGCATGAGAAGTTTGCTTTGGAGCAGATAACTGGTCTTCAGCATATCCAAGGTTAAATGATGATGTATGGGCATCTGTTACTATTTTGGTATTCACTAAAAGAGTACCTACTTTACAGAAACATATGAGAATCTGTCAGCTGTTAAAGAAGAAACAGCTTTGATGTTAGTGGGTGTACTTGAATTTAGTCCTCAATTATTTGTAGAGTTAACTGTCATTGTCCTCAGTGCACTTCCCTAAGCCCCTGAACTGTGGTAGGTGTCCTGCTGCCTTGTGAGCCTCAGCAGCTGCAAGGTGAAATGGAAAATGCCACCTGGAATTTATTAGGTTTTTATACAAATACTTTTTGTATTTCAGTTAAACTTGGTGAGAGTGATCAAAGTCTGGGAAATTCACTCTTCTGTGGAGGGGACCTGTCCTCTGCTATTAGGAACCTGGTCTCTGATTCTCAGATTAGTCCCATCTACAATGGCATCGGAGATAGAAAAGTATCTGAGAAGGGTTGGAGGCAAAACATACCCATCATTATATTCTACAAGTGTGCTTTAGGCCCTTTTAGGAAATGTCTGTTCCCTAGGAGTCCTGTGCAAATATAAGGGCTTTATGGAAACTCACACCCAGCATGGATGGGATAGCAGTGAGCTCTTCTGCAACTTCCACGGGGCGCAATCCAGCAGGAAGCCTGCAGTGTCAGGCACTGGCTTTCCCTCCTCCATCTGCAGGGTAGCTATTGGCTTTGGGGAATGAAACAGAAGTGTTTTGAGTGTAGAACTGAGACTGCAAATGTTGTTACTAAACTCCTCCAGTGCACTGGAGTAGTGCACATTCCTTAGAGTATAATTTCTAGCTTCATTTTAAATGGGGATGGAAGGTACATTGTGTTCTTTAGGAGATACTTCTGCACTCTGACAGATCTCTGAGGAAGAAGACAGGCTTTACTCTGTGTGGTGAAAAGGTCACAAAAAATAATGTAATTTATTAGCCCTGCCATGTAGTTCCATGAACGCAGCGATAACGCTGGTTTCTAAATAAACAGGTAAGGCCACAGTATATATCACTAAGATGTTGCTTTGGCCTGGCAGGATAGTCCACATTTTGAGTCCTTGTCAAGACTGTCTATGCCTAGTGCTTTCTGCTCAGAGCTGCTGTGTTTCCAGTCCAGGGAATGTGGCTGTATCCCACAGCCCCTTTTCCTATTCTCCGTCTATGGTGGCTGCATTTTATCCTTCCCATTTTCTCCTAAGCTCTTCCATTTTTTTTTTCTCTCTCTTGCATTTTCTTTCTCTGTAGTTTTTATTCTTGCAGAGGCCATCTCCAGAGAGTCCTAAAATAGATAATTCATGTTCCCTCCTGCTATTTCCTATGCCACACTGCCACTCCCCTGCCAGCGCTGAGTGTAAACATGGAAGGATTCAAGCTATGCTACTACAGATACTTGCCAAGGGCAAACTGTAACCCAGAGTGCTTGATCATTAGCTGAAAGCAAACTGCACATCGTACATGCACATATGTTGTCTGTTTACAGTTTTGATTCCATTGCTAAGTTATGCAAGTCTACCAGTCAGGGAACAAAACCAATACCACATATGTTTGGTGACTAACCAAAACCACGGTTTGTCCTCACAATAAAAGAAGAAAAAAAAAGGAGTTAAAAGCTTGTATTCCACTTAGTAATGCAATTTGGAACAGAGGTGACACATGGTTTGAAAATATTTTGGGTATTGTGTTAATAGTAAACCCAGAGCAAATTCTGAATGGGCAATATTCAGCTGTGTTGCTGCAGGGAAAGAAAACATTGCCACATGGTTTCTGCAATCCAGCCAGCACCATGTATACAGTGAATATCTGCAGCAAACTGCTCTGCAGAATTTAACTGTTAAGTAACAGTTTCCAATAAGTTTCAGATTCTCACAATTAGTTCATATGCAGCTGAATACATCACAAAAGTGGTCATAAAATGAATCCTTGTGGCTTGTTTGTTTGAGGAAATTAGTGGCTCTGTTCTTGGAGCTCTGACCAAGGAGCTGGAGGTCCCGGACCATAGTGACATGCCTTCTTTCCCCCTGCTCCACACCAATGACCTGGGGATAGCAGCTCTCCCCTCACTAATGACGATGTTGGAGGATTAATGAACTGAAGACTATGATATGCTTATGGGATCACAAAGCTGTTTAAAATGGATGGGTCTGTAGGGCTGCCTGCCATATCCACTACTAGCTCCTCCAAAACTTTAAAGCCCTCAGCAGTGATGTCAGGGAAGCTTTATGTGAATGTAGGAGTCTCACCATGAGGGCAAAGAAATGTGTGACTGCCTGGTAGAAAGCTTCTTATCTCCCTATGGTATTCCTGAACAATGAAGCTTTCCTTGATCTGCAAAACCTCTTGCATGTAACATTCACACATGTTTTGGAAGGACTGTTAAGTACACAAAATGGCATGCAAGGAAAATTCAGATTAAAAATGTGTTCTTATTGGGAACAAGGAATTGTTGTCCTGGCAACAGTAAGCATCTGGTTTTCTTTCTCTCCTTTCTTGGGGTTTGTTTTTTTTGTTTGGTTTTGGGTTTTGTTTTTTTTTTTTTGGCCTTATGTTGGATTTGCAGTGCCCTACAAGAGGCCTTTCAGGCTTTAGCTGCTCCTTTGAGTTATAATGGCCAGGTCTGTCCTTCAAGTAGATTTTCGTGCAGTACTCTGCAGGGGAGGTCTGATACTGATTTTTCTCTCACTGGACTCAGACTGGTACAAAAGTGGCTTAGCAGAATCAAGTTCATTCTTGGATGAGAAGGCCTGTCTTAGCAAATGATCTGCTGTTCAAATTTTAGTTAAAATGCACTTGCACACTTCATGGAAACAACAATTCTTTCAAGTGAAAAGCTTTATATGCAGAGGGAAATTATATGGAACTTATTTTTCTTCAAATTAAGGTAGCTTGTAGAAAATCCATGGAAAAGCTGCAGAGCTAACTGTTTTATCTTGGTGTATGGGTACTAGTATAGTGCACTGGACTGGGATAAATTAACAATTATTAATCTCTACCTCTCCTAATAGAGTTGAAAATGCAAACACAATATTTCGCTAGGGGGGAAAAACCTTGAAATTGTCATAAACCTCTTCTCTTCACCTTTAATACAACCTCTTGGTTTTTAATTACTCCTGTAAAGTGGAGCAATCACAGGATCCTCCTGTGACATTTTCAAGTTTTCTGTCTGCTCCACTTACGAGAAACAAATGGGTCTGCTCAGCTCCATCTAGATTGAGTTTTTCATGAAGTCATTACTTCTGTCACAGGGACTATTTTCAAATTGAAAAATCTGAAACAATAAATGATGGTGAAGCAGTTAATAACTGTTAAGAAATCACATTTGGAAAATTGCATTTAAGCAATAACCTTTCTCCCTGTAATTAAATGACAGAAAGGTCCTGGTTTTAATTAAGTCAGCAATTTATAGTTATGAAGCTATACTTCACTATGCAGATTAGAAGATGATAGGTCACAGAACACCCTGAGTGCATTTTTAGCGGAGCTGATCTGGTAATTACTCCACTGTTCAGTGGTGACCACAGTGAACCGTATCTCTAGATTAAACAATTTTCTTTTCCCTGCTCCATGATGTATAACCAGGATGACTAAATGTACCACTAGGGCTGCATCGAACATCTTTAAATTAAAATGGATTTTAAATGAGGGGGCATGAGCGAAGAAAGTAATGTTTGAAGAACAGCGGTAGAAATGAATGGGCCGCTAAGCAAGTCTTGCAAGCAGAGAATATATCATTGTTTTACAGGGCTTTCTATCTTGCGCCTGAATGTTTGGTGCAGATTTATGAGGAAGTAAAATGCTAATGTTAGTGTATTTATAAACATATGATGGGGGTTTCATCTATAATTTATTCCTAGGCCCTGCATTATGCAGCCTATGAAAGAAAATGAAATGCTGTGTTGGACAGCGAAAGGGTTCATTAATACAGCTTTCACATTTTATTTAACTAACCCCTAGCTCATATTACACATTGATTATTACATTGTGAGATGTTTTTGAACGCTTATTGTGTTCTGTTCCTCAGGCCTTTTGCTAGCTACTTCAGTAAGATTTCAGCAGCATTCAACTGTCTTATTTCAACTAGCACTAAGTATATTCACTTGGCCTTCAGGCATATGAACAATGTATGTATATTTAAGGATATATATTTTTTCTGAAAGAATTGAGGAAACAGAGGTAAAGTTCAGTACTACTGTTTATTGGAAAGATGCATTATTTTAGTTAGATACTTAGTAAATAACCTGTACTCAAGTTGCACCACAGAACCAGTTCTAATAAAATATAACTACAGTGTAAGCCTTGCTGAACCAGGGTTTGTAAATAAGGAATATTCAAATAACACTTTAGTTTACAGTTACTACTTCCTTTTACTCATAAACAAACTAATTCATTGACCAGAATAACTTCTTTAATGGGTCAAATTAGCTATCAGTGTGAATTGCCAGCGCTACGTGGAAATCTGTTGAGATTTGCCAATACACCAGCCTGGAATTTACTTACAGAGCTCTATTTTTCCCTATATTACAACAGAGTATGTGTTGAGGGGGAGGAGTGGCGTGTATGGAAAGGGATGAAAAGCCAGTTACAAGATGATATTTATGAGAGTGGACATCAGTAGCTACTGACATTAAGCGAAGACAGCAGATGATGTTTTTCACGTTTACTGATACAAATACTTGCTTACAATTTCTTTTTACTCTGTTTGCTGGGTGATTTTTTATTTTTATTCTCAGGTTTTTGCAAACCTTATTCAGATTCTCTCTGACTTTAACAGAAAGTAGGCAATGGCAGGATTCTGTCAAGGTTGAATCTGTCTAAACAGAGCAAGGAAAGTAAAGACGAGAGCAGCATCTCTCAAGCACAGCTACTGGTGCATTTTCTTCTGGGTTTTGGGGGTCGGGGGGGGGGGGGGATTCTGTAGAGCCATACCTTCAGATTTGCTGAGAGCCTCAAGGAATAACATTACAACACTGAATGCCAGGTTTCTAAAATATGCAGTGGTTTAACGGAATGAGAAATTGAAAAATGGTAAGCCTGAAAAGCTCTCATAGAATGAGAAATCTTAGGAAGTCTCTTCTTTTAAAAGAGGAGAAATCCCCACTATAGATATTCTGGAATGCTGGGAGAATACAAAAAGAATGGAACAACCTTTTATTTAATGTGCTTTCATTTGCTTTTTTTTTTTTTTTTCCTGGTAAAGAGATTGATAGTTAAGTTAATCAGTGACACAGCTTTGTAGCTTCCCCACCACCCCACACACACACGCACACTCCCCTCCACCACATTTATTCTGTATGGTCAGAAACAGTATATCTAACTGCATATAACTTTATTCTGAGGCATCCAGATATATACAATGATATTTAGAGATGATGGCTGTTCAGTTTGTTTAAGCGTGGGAGCAAAACAAGGGGACAGCTCTTTGGCTGCACGGTAAGCAATGGGAATTTAGCCCAAAGTACTGGTCATCTAGTATAAAGGATACATTTTGTACACTTTGCAAGTCCTAGGGAAGGTGGGCAAGCAGATGCTTAAAGGTCAATCAGAGTAAGCAACAGTTAGTAGAGACATGCCTTAGGTTCAATAACCTTGACATATTTTCACACCACTGAGTTGTGAACTCTTTTCAGAAGTCCCCACCGTATTAGGGTAAGAACATCTTTCCTCATTACAGCTGGCTTGTCTTCCTTCTCTTTTCATTCTTCTCTCTTTCTTTTTTGTTCAATATTTTTATGGTACTTAAGTAGTGCAAAAAAATATCTTTTTTTTTTTTTTTTTCTCCTCCCCTTACCTCTACTGATGTTTATAATCCTCAGTGGGTACCACAGAAATCTACGGTGTTGAAGGAATCCAGTGCTGTAGATCAAATTGTAGGTATTTTTAAAGATCTTCCCTAGCAATGTGTGACATTCGGAGCTAAAAGGGTGGAGATGCAGAGTTGCAGAGCCCTAATCCCTGAAGATGTAGCACACACAACTTGGGGGCCCAAATGTTTTCCGCATAACACTGGGGACAGAGAGTATAACCAAAAAGCCATGTGCATCCAAATTCCAGGTCTGTTAGAGCTCTGTGAAACTTGAAGCACAGAGATGAGCACCTACTCTCTGCTAGCAATTACCATCTGTCACACCAACGTCTTGTTATCAACAGATCTGCTTATTGTCTGACTGGAAGTTTAAAGGTAAATAGAAATATGTGAGATCTTAACTGGCTTCCACAGAAATGTGATGTTGTCCTCAACTCCTATGTTAAGACAATCAGCTAGATGAGGATTTGGTTTATTGCCTCTGAGGAGCATGAATTTACCACTTTGCTTTCTCCTGAAACAGCTGGAATTACTTCTACTTGGAGGAACAAATTTCCTTTCGTTCCTTGCAGAGTCTAAGGAAGTTCATGGTGATATTCCCTGTAGACAAGGCCATCAAAATGGCTGTCATGAAGCACGGTGCTGAAAAATAAATCAATGACAGAAGGATTATGCATAGGACTTATCCTTCAGTGATCGTGTATACCTGCCATATAAGGACATGTAGAGGAAATCTCCCTTTGAGACAGCCCATTCTTACTATGTTACATCTAGAAAAGAGACATACAATTAAGGTGGGCAGGAAAGAATTTGAATTATGGAGAGGTACATGCTTCCTGATGTGTTTGACAGCAGAAATCAGACAGGGAAAGCTGATGAATCCTTATACTTCTCAGGGGAAAAAGTGAATTTGAATCAATGTGACAAAAATTTGCCAAGTGATACTAGCATGCTTTGGAAAAAGCAGTAAAATCCCTCCCCCCTCTCTTTTACTATGGAGTTCTTGAAGAACACCTTTTCAAATTCATTTTAGTTATGGTAGCTTTGCAGAGAAGCCTACTGGAAAATGTTAGAGTAAAAGTACTTTCACCATGCTGTGAATCAGAATATTATCTTCAGTCTCACCACTTTGCCTACAGGCAAGGATGGTTGGATACACTGGCTTTCAAGCAATCCCTGCAGCTGCTTGGTTTCTGATTT
Source organism: Egretta garzetta (assembly GCF_000687185.1). Classification (NCBI taxonomy): domain Eukaryota; kingdom Metazoa; phylum Chordata; class Aves; order Pelecaniformes; family Ardeidae; genus Egretta; species Egretta garzetta. The sequence continues at coordinate 1,914,904 of NW_009259177.1, read as the reverse complement.
TAAGTTCTACATCTAATGTTGAAACAATTACACTGATCAGTTTTAATTATTCCATCAGATCACTGTGGTCATAGAGAGGAAGAATAATCCACAGATTAACATGATGGGTATTAGCACTTACTCATTTCCTCCTTTTGCCAATGACCGTCTTTAATGACATGGCAGTTACGTAGTTACTATTTCAGTTTTCACAGGAAAGCCCTTACGGGAGGTACTGTACAAACAGAACAAAAAGCTGGCCCTGCCCCAAAGTGCTTTCAATCCAGATGCAAAATTACAGATGGCAGATGAATTCGGAGAAGTAGTTTTGTGGTGTCTAATCTAGAGAAGAGGACTTAAAGCTAGTGACTGTTATAACAAAAAATATCTCAAGTGAATGACCTCTTTGGGAAGTAGGAAGCATGAACTAGGGCTGCTGCTCAGGCAAGGACATGCAGGAGAAATGTGCAGCTCCACCATTGCAGAAATCATGACCGTGAAAGTTGCAGGGACCGTGGGCATGTGCAGGGAGTAGAATCGTGAGTTGGAATGGGGAAGGAAAGGCATTATTAGCTATTAACCTTTCCCTGTGTATATCATGGACTAATACATCTCCATCTTTAAAGGCTGTTGGGAGTTCTGAAAGCCTTCTGACACTTTATCTCAGGGATTACAAAGTCATCAAGATGTCCATCAAGGTGGATGTTTTGTTAAAAATTAGGTAAATCAGTGTTAACGAATTTTTGGATTTGAAAGTAAAGTGAAAAACCTAGAGTATGCATAAACTAGATTATGCATTGTGGCTAGGTTATGCCTAAAACATGAAGCTCAGCTTTGAAAAGCAGGTATTCACCCAACCTTCAGGAGGTCAGTCAGGACATAAGCATGTAAGTATCTGTAGCAAGCTGAGCCTTGGTTCCTAGCCTGTTCGTGTCAGTGTGGCTTTGGGAGTAAACTAGAATAGCTTTGCAGAAACTTCAACAGATTCTGGGGATCAAAATGTGAAGCCACAAACATTAGGCCCCCTGTGTACCCCATTCTGTCCTATAGTCCTATCTGTCCACATAGTGCTGTCAGCCCCCAGCCTGGACTGCTAAGTGAAGTACTGGATTTCTTCCCCTTAATTTATGGGGAAAATGTGAGGTTGTCAAGTTGAACTTATAAAGTTTTAATTTAATTTTTTTCCTCAGAAAGCCTTGCCAATTCTCCTGGTGACTACAGGAGTGTTCAGTCTTCTGGCTTATTGGAGGGTCATCAGACCCACATTATTTGGCCTCTGCTTATAAGCTGAGGAGCTGACAGTCAGTATTATAACACTGAGTAGCCTGACAGTGCTTCCAAGAGATCCCTTAAATCCTTGCAGATTTTAAAAATCTCTTTTGGAGCATTTTACTGGTTCTTCTGTTAATGAACTTGACTCTGCCTAAAGAAGCCACGACACAAAGCACTTTACTGATGTACTGTTGAAAATATCCCAAACAAGTCACTTATGTATCAAGGCCCGTCCATTCTTCTATTGTTTTAACGGTATTAGTTTGAACAAACAGCAATTAGCAATATCATACTGTCTTGTAATAAGAGATTATGTAAAAATTTTATGAACAGTCCACTAATGAGAAATGATTCCTCCTTGTTCATCCAGAAAGGTCTCTGCCAACCTTGTACCAAGGACAGTCAGGAGGCTCATGTTGTGTAAGTGCTCTCTGTTACATTCTGCTCCCTGTAAGAACTGCAGACTTCACAGCAGGATACTTTATCTTTGATTGCAACATTCATGTCTGGCAAGAATAAGACATCTCAAACATTGTTTTTACACTTTTCAACACCCAAATGGGAACTGTAGATTATGTTTGCTATGTCTCACCTTAGTTTGTGCGGTACTAGAATACAGTTGTCTTTGTGCAGAGTCCCATCCTTAGTTGCAGTTTTGTCTGGCTTCAGAGTGGAAGTCATGTAGCCTTTTTTTTTATGGCCACCCATTTAAAATCTCATCTAAAATCTAGAATGGCAGCAAGTATGTGTCTTCTGAGTTTCTTAACTGAGCTTTTTAAATTTTGCTTTAGAAGCATACAGCAGGGTACGTTTATTTCTTTCTGCACTGTGAAACTATAAAGAAGCTATTTAAAGCATTTCTTCTGTGAAATGCCTGTTGTGGGTAAAGACTGAGTGTTAAGTCCATTATATAAGGGATTATATTCAACTTTCTTTGTCCGAGAACCTTGCTGTGTCTCCCCATCAACTCGCTAGGACCCAGTGAAGGTCACAATCTGTGCCTGAGTCACCTATTGAAAAGTAAGCATAGTAGCACACTGGAGGTGTAGCAAGGCTAATTGCAATTGGCACTGGTGTGGAAGAGAGGGTTTAAATGTTAAGGGAAAGGGTGCCATGGCAGTAGCTAAGGAAGTGACTTGGGTGGCATATTTTTGTATGGTATCTTTAGGAACTGTTTGCCTGAAGTCTACAGGGTGAAAAATGTTCTCTGTAATGTTGCTGGCAGTAATTCGTAGTCATTTCTGGTACAAATGGACACAGCTCTGTTCTATTTATGGAAGGTTCCTGTAACGTGTGCAGGTCTCCCACTGACTTCAGTGAAGCTGTGCCCACTTACAAGGCTTGTGAACCTGGCCCGTGAACTCTGCCAGTTGCTCATCAGGTCTGAGATACAAAACCAGCCTGAAAGCTCTCAATATTTATGTAATTCTGCCTGAAGATTGCGATCTTGGGGCGAACCCAGCAAGGAAGAGAAATTTTGCGTGCTCAGACCAAAACCAGTAACATTTAAGTAATTAATTTTTTTTTTACTGGAAGATTTGTCCATTAACTTTAATGAAGCTTTTTCTAGGCTTACAAGTCTGAAGAGAGCTGTTAAACAAAAGGGAGAGAGTTTGCTTGCCAGGCATTTTCTCTGCTCTCTCGGTTCTGTTTCTTTATGGCCAGAGAAACACTTTCAGCCATATGTCTTTAAAGCAATGCTAACACTTAGTGACCAGTTAAGTAAATCCCACTTGTTAAATTCTTGTGGCTGCATTATGCTGGGAGCCTTACTCTAAGGGCCCTGTTCTGTCACTGCTTGTTTTTTTCCACATTAAATGAAGTGACTTGGATGGGATACACAGACTGGTGATGCAGGAGAAATCCTTTTCTGCCACTGAAAGGTGGCACAGTGCAAAACCATAACTGTTATTTTCCTCTTCCGTAAAAGGTGAGCCAAGAAACCTGTTTGATCTCCTGGGCCTCAGGCTAACGGCTGCCCAGAGGGGTGGTGGAGTCCCTGGAGGCATTCAAAAAATGTGTAGATGTGGCACTTTGGGACATGGTTTAGTAGGCACAGCGGTGTTGGGTTGATGGTTGGACTCGATGATCTTGGAGGTCTTTTCCAACCTTAATGATTCTATGATTCAATGATTCTTATGGGGCAAAGCCTGGATGCAAGCCAGGCTGTAGATGGCCGCCTTGACTTGTGCCTCCCACTGCTGAGGTAGGAGTCAAAGGATTTGTGTGGGATTTGCTTTCTTCAGCCTCTTCAGTTTGCACGTGGACCAGTGGAATTAGAAAACTAAATGGCAGTGAGCCAGTTTAGGTGCAGTGTCTCACCTCCGTGGCACCTGGAGTGCCCCCTTCTTGTCACAGTGGCAGACATAAGTGTCCCTAAAAATCTTATGGGTTCACATTTGGAATTCCTGAGCTTCCTTGGGAGAGAAACTGTGACTGCTGATGTCTTTCTCCTAGACCAAAGAGACAAATGACGCCTACGTCCACTTGCCTGCCTTCTCTGCAGGGTGTGTGTCCCTCCCGTAGCCCTCACACTTACCAGCCTCTGACTCCCTTCACAAACACTGAGGTACCACATTTATCTTTTACTCTTCGGTGGGATTAAGGCCTGTGCATTCCGGATGCACTCCAGTTTAAGATGAGTACCTAATCTGTACCCGTATCATCTCCGTTACAATCTTGCCAAAAAATGCCCAAGACTTCTTTGTGTACCATATCTCTTCTTTCAATTACAAAATATTGTTCCGAAGTCATAGCTCCGGAGTTCTGGCCTTATTTCTCTTACAAATTGCTTATATGGATTTCTCTTGCTTGAAAATTAATTGACCATACAATAAACTGTTTTCCCTTGAGCAGGGACTATTCTGTTTCCTATGACGTTACAGTAAGCTGTCTTTGGGCCAAATATTTAAAGGTATTTAGGTGCTTAAAGATGCAGGTAATGTGAATTTTCCAAAGTACCTAGCTGCCTAATACACAGTGATTTCAGTGGGAGTTGCCATCTAAGAGCTTCTAAAAATCCCACTGTGCACCCATCTGCTTCTTTAAGCACCTGAATTCCTTTAAAAAACAGGTCCTTCCCTCCATCAGTGGAGAAAAATTTTATTTTTCTTAATGTGTCTACATTAAGAGCTTCTTAATTCAGTTTCTCAGATATTGCCTGCCACCTTTAACTTATTTTCATTGTTTTGATTATGATGTCAAATCTAGTTGATGATCATGTTTATGCAGTTCCAAGCAGAGCGTGGGCACACAGCATCTATCCTTTATGACATGAACTTGGCACAGCATCTAATATTAATAAATCAGGGCTAAGAGGTTTGTAGGCAAGCAAACTGTCAGGAAGTTACTGCAACTTTTGCAGTATATTAAGTGATCTGTGTTTTGTTCTAACTTTTTAAACCCTCTTTGAAAACCGGTATTCTGTTTCTCATTAGTTGGTCTTTGATCCAGTGAAAATATTAGTCCCTTGAGTTAATATTTCATCTGACTATAGGGCCATGTAATTTGCTACGACACTAAGTCAATAGGTCTCTGCTGGCTTACCCCAGCAGGACTTGTATGTGTAGGCAAAAAATTCTCTGCAAAACATGAATAATGTGGATCTAATCAAGAATTTATTTCTTCAGTTAACCAAAGGAAAAAAGTGGAGTGTGAACATCAGTCCATCTAGGCACAAAAGGAGCTTGAGGGAAAGAAAACATTTCACTTTGTATCAATTCATATTCTCAATTTAATACATAAACAGGAGTGTCAGAACATGTGCATCTTGCAGAGCCACAGAAATAGCAGCAGATTGATCTATCATTATTTACTGGCTTAGCCATCCTATTCGTGAGCTTTCTATTATAATGTACGTGGAAAGCTCAGGCAGTCCTTCTGCATTAACCTCCACCTACCGTCATCTTTCCCTCTGGCCGCCCAGTGCTACATTCTCAAATTGTAATTCCATTGTACGAGGTGCTATAGAATGAAAATAAACATTTGTCTGTGGAGACTTTGCTGAGTCTAGAATATTCAGTTTAGCTTAAGCTAATTTAAAAACAAGCAACCAAAATTGTGCTTTTATTTTTTAAGGCTTTTCCAGGGGTATTTCATTCTGTGATCTCCAAAGGAGCGAAGCATTTACGAATATGCATTAATCCTCACTGGGAATTGATCCAGAGCTTGTTTTAAGCATATGCTTAAGTGGTTTGTTGAACTGGGGCCATAGCTGCCCAGGCCCATCTCTGGCTGAGCTTTAATTGAGCAATGTGAACATTTGAATTCATTTACTTGTACTTGTGGGGTTTGTTTTATATATTTATTTATTTAAATAGCTATTGATGAGTTTTATAGAATTTTGTGCACATCTCGTATTTGGATCCACTATGTGAGAAAGGGTCAGATCTTTGATATGACTTTGCAAAAAAAAAAATAATCATCTTTCATTCAATACCTGCCTGATACGGTGTCTAAAGGACAAATGAATTTTTGTTGTATTATAACCAAGTTGAAAAAATACTTAGATCTGTGTTGTGTGGTTTTTGATCCTTGCTTGGTTTTGTCTTGGGTTAGTTTTTTATTTTATTTTTATATCTTCCATTTCTCTCTTGGCTCTGTGATAAAGGAGAACCCTGTTGTAGAGGAACCTCCTGCTCTGGCTGATGTGTTAGTATATCACTGACCCACTGCAGCTCATTCATGAGTTTTCAGCTCTGACAGGTTGAATGCCCAGAGTGGTCACTGATTAGACTGCCACTCCTAATATTCTCATCCCTGCAGTTATCAAGCAGGAAAATAGTGACAAGTAAATCTAAGCAGCGTGGGAAATGCAGAATCTGAGAAACCATGGACTTGTAGCATCTTACGGCATTTACTGATACTGCAGTGGCATTCAGTGTGATAGCACAATAGTCTGGATCAGAAAAGGAATCCAAATCTTGGCAAATAGAAGGCAAATTGCACATCACATTTGCAACTTGTACATTGCTGCATGATGCCTTAGGGGGAAGAGAAGAATTTCAGAGTCCTGGGTGATTCCTTTGAGCTGGGTTGTTTTGTGTTCAGTTGTGCTACTGAAGAGATCTGACCCTGAAATTTCAGGGCCACCTTCTGAACTCCAAAATCTCTATTCATCAAGACAAAACTCTTAATAAAGTCACTGGGAGTTTTCCTCAGACATAGGGGTATCTGACAATCCTTGTGTTTTTTTTCAAGAGGATGGTCAAAGAATATTTATCGCTGTAAATGGGGATTTCAGTCCTGATGGAAGAAATTAAATTTTTCCTGTTTTTAAAGTAGAGGAACTAGGCATCTTAGTGTTTTAGAGCATTTTCTGACTGACACGTTGTAAAATTATTTTTTTTTCACTTCATTTGGGCGAGTTTCTTTTTGTACCTGTTCTTTCTTTCCCATTATTTCTGCAGTTTTGGGTCTCACTCCTGCCATTGTCCTGCCTCCTTGATGAGTATCCAAGGAACATTTTTAATTCCAAGGCTGCATAAATTCCTTGAGCCATTAACAGAGGCTGAGATGCATGCAGTTGGTCAGGGCATTCACCTGGGATGTGCTGAGGCTAAAATCAAATCAGGTAAAGCTCCAAGTTGAATCTGGGTCTCCTGGGTCTCAGGTGAATACAGTAATATATTTATTCTCTATAGCTGTTTTTTTTTCCCAAAAAAGTCTGTTAGAGTTCTGAAAAATATTTCTCTGACATTCTTCTTACCAAAAAAAGAAAAGAAAGGGCAGGGTTCTATAAATCAATATTTTCCAGTGAAAATTTTTTGTCAGAATACTCCTGATTGGTTGTAGCTGTTTTCTTAAAAGCACTTTTATTTAGGCTTTTGTCCAAAAATATAAATTCTCTTTAGAAAATGGGAAGTGCTGTGTACCTTTAACAAACAAGGAACATGCTTCTGAAGTTGCACACAACTGAACTGGATGATCCAATAAAAGTGTTAATGAGCAGAAATTAGGAAAATAAACTGCATTTGTGGCCCTGGCTGTGGTGAGCACTTCCCTGTATCTCTTTTCTGTCTTTTTCCCCTGCACAGTGCTGTGTTTTTAAGCTCTGTGGCATAGTTCTGAAGTGTAGCTCTAGTAAGAGTGAGTCCATTCTGTGTCCCCTGGGTACACTTTTACCTACAGCCCTGAGCACAGCTGGTGACTGGGGGAGAGATGCCATATAGCTGTGCACACTCCTGTGCTTCCCCATCGTGTTGCAGGGAGTTTGAAAGCCACGTTGGACCACACTAATGGTAGACACAGAGCAGTTCTGCATGTTTTACCACACACAGAGGAATGAGCAGTTTTCCCTACTCCTTTGAAAATGGGAATATTTTAAACTCCAGATGGAGCTGGTTGAATCTATGAACCTCTATTTTCTCTTAGAAGTTGAGGAGTTTGGTAAGAGCTGGGTGCCAGCACCCGGGCACCCATGTTTGATTCCATGTGCAAGTGAACAGCTGGATGTGTGGCTCTTGCATGTGTGCACATGAACTCCATCTATAGCACCAGTTAGTACCCAGGCTTGGTAGAAGGATAAAACAAAGAAAAAAGCTAATAACTGGTTTTAAGAAGTTTTTATATGAGTTAAGCTTTAACAACAACTTTTT
>NW_009259177.1:1896306-1907045 GCF_000687185.1 Egretta garzetta | reverse complement strand
TAAAGCATTATATATATGCAAAATTTCTCATGTTTAACTAATCCTATGGTCCTCATAAAGTCAGTCTGAAAACATGGGGGTACAGCTATGAGAATTTATGTGATGTGCTCCATTACCCATCCTGCCCCTTTTGCTCCCTACAGGCCTCCAGCTCTCCTACAGCTTTCATCCCTGCACTCCTTCTACATGAGGGAAGGAAGGGGAAGCCAGTGACCAGGGTGGAAACCCTCAACTTGAACAGCAAAAAAAGAGACAAAGACAACAGGGTCAAGGTAATTGATAAAACATGGCAGGTCACAAATGTACTGCTTGTATAAATCGTTTTCTTTTAAAAATTATCCAGCTGTGTGGAGAGACATGGGAAAAAATATTTTTGATTTTGTTGAGTTTGTGACCATATATAAATTGTTATGATATCCTTAGAGGGTAGACTGTATAGTAAAATTTGCGGGTTTTAGTACAAGAGAATTAAATTAGAAGTGGGGATAATAATGGCATAGAATGTGATGATTGTTTGTCTTGTGCTTCCAGATGTTGCACTGAGAAGGGAGGCAGTCCCTTCTGCACGTGCCTCTTGCCCAGCGTGTTAGGGAATTTGGACCCAGGTGGCTGGATTCTCCCACAAAAGCTCTGCTGTGCATGAGGAACATTTCAAGATACTGCTGCAAGCGTGAGTGCATCCTTAATTCTGTTTTTAAAGACAAATAATTTCAAGTAGAGTGCATAGAGTTCATGACACAAACACATCTGGATTTCAGTTGTTGATCTGAAATATTCACAGTCCAATATGGTAAAAGCAGATGTTGGATTGACAGTCATCATAAATGCGAATGATCACATCAGAAATCTCATATGTAGCTTAGTTGAGAGCAGCAAAGTCTACCTGGCCACCCTTGATTGTGTTCTGGGGTTAAAAATATTTGCTTGCTTGCCTAATGTTAGTCATCACTCTTTTTTTAGCTATAGAAGATTATTATAAACCTTAAAAAGGTTTAGATGCAAACTGTGGTAGGAATGGAACTGTCTTAATCAGAAATACTAGGTTTGAAATGAAACATTAAAAAACTCTTTAAAATTTTTAATATTATCATATCTTGTGCATAGTAAGCACTGCTGCAGAGGTCAATGACATTGAACTTAATGGGTTGATCATTAAAAGACATCAAGCATCTATACCTTCTGCTAAAGTATGTAGAGGCTGCAGAACTTCTGACACCTTTGAAGAAAAGCAGCTGAGGCAAAAAAGTTGTAGCTTTGTAAGTGAGTCAAGGGATCTGTGTACAGGTGACCTGATTTTTCAGAGGCTTTTAATTTCCACAACATTCTCACTTTGAATGTGATTTTTGTTGGTGTGAAAACTGCATGTTTGGCCTTTAAGTATTTGCTTATGAGTGTATCCACAAAGTGGAGGATGTTGAAGATTATTTTGAATCCTCGAAGGACCAATGTGACTGTCTTCCTGTACAAAATACTTCCAGACCCAACAGCTGGGACCAGAACTTCTGCAGAAGAAAAACCCAGGCTATGTCCCCTTTTCCCTCTTCACAGGCCCCATTCGTTCACTGAGCATTCAGATCTAGAGGACCATGTTCTGTTCTTGCTGTCACTCCTTGGTGCGACGGTGCTGTGAAGGGGTTACAACCCTTGAGCAGACTGAGGGCTCCAAATGGGTGACAGAGGGTCAGTTTAGGTACTGTGCAATTTTCGAAGGAGGGGAAAAGTTGTTGGTTGGAGTTGTCCGCCTTGCAGCTCTCTGAGCTACAAAATTGTTCACAGTTTCCCTGTGCAATTCCACAACTGGAAGATGCACAGGTGGGCATAAAGCTGCTGTTCCCAGGACTTTCCCTTTCTGTGTTGCATTTCGTGGCAAGGTGCACCCTACAAGGTGCCAGAGAGGTGCATTGCAGAGCTCTGTTTATGATGTTCTACTAGAGCCATTTACCAATAAATAAAATAGCTATTTAGGTTAAACTGCAGCATTCATCATTGCATCAGAAACAGTCTGTTGTTACAGGAGCTTTCACAACATTTGCTTTCATGAAGATTTTAACACAGAATCCATGTTTGGAAGGGAAATGAAGAAAGGGACCAAGGATGAGTGGAAGATGATAGGTAGGAGATTAAACAATGGAGGAAATAATGATGCACGGGCTGAAGGTAAAACCCTCATCCCAGGCAGTGGAAGAAGAATCTGAGATTCAAGAGGGAGTGAATGACAGGGTTAGGCCAATGAAAATTGTGTTTGCCACAGTGTTTTAAACAAGGTGAAACAACAAAAAGGAAAGAGAAGACTGGGCAGAAGGTGAGGAAGTTCTGAGGAAGAGCTGGAGTGAGGTGTAGGAACAATCCGAGTGCATTAGGAAAAATGCACAGGGGAACATGGATGCCAGGGAACACAAGTATGGTTTTATGTTACAAAATGCATGTCCTAAATTGAGCTATATCAGAGTTCAAAGTGATTCAGATTTTAGGTTAATTTATTTTTGTAAAAGAGGATTTTACTTCTGAATAGGCAAACATTTAAAATCATAAAGGAGAAAAAACAAGTATTTTCCTTGGAAGGATCAATGGAACATAAATCTTGAGCAGAACTATAAACTGTTGAGACAAGGCAATTTTGCTGGATTATGTAGCTCATATCAGATAGCAATAAATCAATCCTTCAAAGACAAAAGACTATAGAAAGAAGAATAAACCAAAGACTCTCCAAATAACAAAGGCCAGATACACAAAAGTAACTAAGGAGCTGAAGCGGCAAATAGATGCCTGGCAGGATTTTAAATAGGATCATTCAGCACAGACACTCATCACCTGCTAGTGATTATTGGCATTTTCAGGCTCCTGCAGGCCCAGACACTTCCTTAACTGAGGTTAAAACTCCCATCAGCATCAGGGAAACTAACTCATAGCCTTAAAATCTGCATGTTTGGTATAGCATCCCTAAAGTAAATGAACTTTACCTAGTGGATGAGTTTGACCTCTTATGAACATTGACAATATACTTTTTAAAATACAATTCTGTCTTTACTCACTTCGGTCATCCCACTGAGATGTGAAGTTCTGCACGTGTTTATCTTGCTTGCTGATCTGCACCTGACTAGATAGAATAATAAATTTTGAGCAAAACTGTGGCTTATTTGGTATGATGAAAGAATTCTAGCAGTGGGTACCAGCCACTAATGCCAGTTAATGCTTGCTCTCAGACTTTGGAAATGGATTTTCTGTACTGCAAATTCCTGAGTTTGGGGCAAAACCCCAACATTCCAGTGCTGTAAATAGCAAAATCCATATTGCAGTCTATGGATGTATCCTGTGCCTTATTGTTCAGTTCATCCAGGCCTATTACAGCATGTTGTGGCATAGGGTCATAGAGTCATAGAATCATAGAATGTTTTGGGTTGGAAGGAACCCCTAGAGGTCATCTAGTCCAACCCCCCTGCAGGAGCAGGGACACCGCTAACTAGATCAGGTTGCTCAGTTCCCAACCGGTACGTCTTGACCTTCTCCCAGTGAAAATCAGAGTATGGGAGACAATTAAGACTTGGGACTCATCCTGACACGCAGGCAGAACAGTTACAGGAGCTGGGAAGTGTTTCCAGATCCCCAGGCTAGAAGGACAGGCCTTTTAGCTGATCTTTGCCATTCTGATAGTTACATATCCATCCAGTAACAAATATGGCTGTTTTGTTTGTTGATATTAAATGGAAGGATGACTTGAGTCTTGAACTGTCAAGGGTGTGTGCAGAATATAGAAAATAATTCCTATCCTTCCTAAATCAGAAGAAATAAATGTAATATGGATAATAAGAGGGGAAAAAAGGAAGAGAAATCACTGTACATCTGTTTTAAAAAATAAGCAAACAAATATTGAGGGCACAAGATCTTATAATGACTGAGAATTACTAGAACCAGACATGGTGAGTAAAAGGCAAGCAGGCAATGTTACTGCTGGAACAAGCAGAGATGTGAAAAATCTAGGAAAATTTGAGAGTCTTTATTTGCTACTAGTCTGACAACAAGTGACGAAGACATATCTGTGAATATATTATGAAAAAAAAGACTACCATCACAAGCTATGCAGTGATGGGGCCACTAAATATTTTTAGCTCAAATTCTGGTTGGCCTGTGTATCATCGTGAGTTTGAAAGTGCTGGTTAGTTCAGTCTCCCCATGGAACATTGTTCTACAGAATACTTTAAGTGCATTTTTTCAGAAAAGAGCCCTGGCATTTAAATACAATATAATTATGATTGCAATCCAAGCCTACACAATTTTAGGTTTGCTTCATCAAGATTAATATTCTGTTTGCTTGGACTTTGCACACTTACGGGGTTCAGCTTGAAAAAAAAAAACAGAGTGCATTTCTTACAAGTGAAATGGTACTTCTGTGAGTGGTTCTCTCAAGTCTCTCTCCCCTTTGGCACCAGATAAGTACTTTTTTCATTTTGTATTTTATGATGTGTAATACATAAAACAGGGCAGCATGGAACACCATAAAAATAAGTCTTCCTGGCTTAGTTTGATGCATGCTTTCACCACCTACATGTCTTTTATACACAACTACTTGCTTTGGTATTGACTAAAAAATGAATTTTTTACTGATGAGGCAAGGACCGGACAGCATGAGACTGTCCACCTGCTATTCCTGAGAATCTTTTCTTAAAGAAAACACCTTACTGGTGTGTTCCTCCCACACATCTCTCAAAGCATGATTATCCAACTGAGGAAATGTATTTCTGGTCTCACTGTTTAGTCTTTGCTCCTACTGCTAGTATGATCCCATTTTTCCCCTCTTCTTTAATTACCCCCCCTTAGTACAACAAAAAAAAAAAAAAAAAAAAAAAGTAGCCATTTGTAAATGGCAAATCAGTCCATGGGGGCTGCTGGGATTTTAAGGGCAGCTGCTGTTCAATGTATCTGGTGTGTCACTTTCTGTTTTGTGCTACTGTTTTATTGCTGCTGTGGGAATGGAGCAAAAATAGCGGCTACTGCAGTTCTGTTGAATAACCATCAATGTGATTCTAGGCAATGTGTCAGTCCCTCACTGGGCAAAAAAAAGTCCATATTTGATATCCGCTGCCCTATGCTGACCTGTAAATGAAAATAGTAACATGCTAAATAGCTACAGAAAAGCACGATTAGCTAAAAGACACAGCTGATATATAGGCGTGTTTGTGCTGCTATGCATGTGTGGGTATGAGAATATACGTACATCTCCCAAAAGGTTGGTGTAAGTAAATAATTCATAAGGTGCATGCAGTGTATTTAAATGTTAAATACGTTGGCTTTTGAATTCACTGCAACTATCAAAACCTGCATTTGGCTACAACCATCCGACTGCTGCATATTTAAAGCAAAATCCCTAGCAGTCTGCAAATGCTGAATAAAAATTACGCAAGCCCCAATTATTGACAGACCACCAAAGCTTGCCAGCTTATCCCTTTGTGGAGCTCAGATCTGTCTTCCTCCCACGCAGGACTGCTGCTTGTTTCGATCTGTGTGTAAAGTCTTGACATCAGAAGTGCTGACTCATGAAACGGCAAGGAAGGAAAATTGCTATTTTGGCTGCGGTGGCTGAATTCTCGCGGATTTACCCCACTGTGGCTTCTCCTGCCCTCCTCGCTCCAGCCTGTGCCCCCTGTCTGGCCTCTGCGAATCTGAACCTGCTGCTGGACAAGAGCGTGAAGGTATTAAATACATCTAATCACTGCTGGTTAAGGCACTTCGCTTTTAAATCCATCTAGATTGTTTTACCTCTTCTTTCTATTCACCAGCAAAAGTTTATCCTGCCTCAAACCAGGCTTGTCACGTACCGAGTCTAAACGGGCTTTTGTTCTACCAAAGGCAAAGCGGCGACGTGCCCACTGCGCTCTCCTGAACCGGCTGCTTTTCCCCAACAGATGGCACTGCCTTTCTCTCGTAGTTAGCCAAAAGTTTAAAAACATTTTGTTAAAAATAGATGCCCCACATTCTTAATTGCCAATCCTTTTTCTATTTATTGTTAGGCACAAATCAAATGCTGTTTAGCTCTTAGGCAAGCTCAATGCACAATACATAAAAGCATAATGTAAAACATCCAGATATTTTCTTATTCTGTTCTGTATCTGTTTGTTATAACAGAAAAAACTGAATAATTTGTCTGTTGTCACTAACATTTTCAGAAACTTAGTTGTAATAAAATTGGGGGGTTTTCCATTATGAAGATAGACCCTTTTTGTTTAGTCTTAAAACTTGTTACGTAGTCAGGTGTTGAAGCCTGCATGAAGCCCCTATTTTCACATAAATGAAGATGATACCATTCCAGCATCTCTGGAGCTTACCCACATTTACTGGGGCACTTCAGGCATTTGGCCCTTATCCTGAAGAAGGCTTCAAAATCGCTTGTACTGGCAGGTCTTTCTCACATGATGGGACAGAAGTGCCCGTGCCGGCTGGCCCTCCTGAGCTGTGGTCCCTGCTGTGGGGCCCTGATGCCAGTTCTGGGGTAGGGACGGCTCACAGCCTCGCTGGGGTTAGCCCTTGCTGCAGGGGCTGGGAGAGTGCTGCGGGGAAATGCAACTCCATCATGGGTCTCCCCTGGGTCCCCAAGGGTAATTCGCCTGGGTAATTCCTCAGGGATAATTCGCTACAGCTTCTTACCAAGGTCTCCTGATGCCAGCTCGGCTCTTGTGGGGAGCGGACAGACGCATCACCAGGGGTGAGCCTCCCCTCTGCTCTCTCCTCAGCAGGCTAGTCATTGCTGTGGCCTCTTCTGGGACCCATTTCATTTCTGCAATTCCTTGGGCTATGCTGAGCAGAAAGGCCAAATCACTCCTTTACAAAATGAAATTGTAATGGCCTCACTATTTCCTAGTTCAGTCTGTACCTAGTCTTGCTTTTTGTGGTCGAGTTGTTTATGGTGGAGCAGAAGGAACGTGTTTTGTTTTGCTTTATTTCTTTGCCTGTTCTTGCAGATGGACAGATTTTCGGCCAGCTGCCCACAGTTTTACTCCGTTCCACCTCCCCGCACCGTGGTCACAAATTCAGCGTAGGGCCTGATACAGACAAATGGCACTACCCACAACTACGGTTTTGTATGTGCTCGAAGCCGGTGTCAGTGCAGGCCTTTTAGCACAGATGCGTGGGAGTAATTCTTTCTAATACGCATTCACATGCATCTCTCTCCAGTGACCTTCATTTGCCATCTCTCTGCCTATTTAGCTAGTTTATTAGGTCCTTCCAAAGTGGTTCATAATATTCTCATAATATTGGGCAAGTCTTAATAATTGTATCAGACTCCAGTGTTATCAGCAGGATTTTGAAGCCCCTTCTGTTTGCTAACATATTAAACAACGCTGTACCTAACACAGTTCTTTGAGTCACCTCATTGTCAAACCAATTGAAAGCCTTTTCTTCTTCCTCTTCTTTGGTGATTTTTACTTCCCAAGTTGGTTTTGTTCCCTTTGTCACTTTTTGTGATGAAGGCTATCAACTGTTTTAGAAAGAGCAGTAGATTAATCAGATATGCTTGCACTTGAGGCAGTTTTCTTTTAAAGAACTCTGTGCTATTTTCTCTATTTTATATAAAGAATCTGGTTGTTTTCATACTTTATTTTTGTTTTAAGAGTTTTTTTTTTTCTGGTGGTAGAGTAAGGTCTAGTAGCCTGCAATTTTCAACAAGTTTTTTAAAGTTAGTACTCATATAGCAGCTTCCAGCTCTCCAGCAGCTGATGGTAATGAGCAAGGATGTAGGGATTTTTTAATTAGTTCCTCCGACACTTACTTGAAAATATTTGCATGCAAACAAGCCAGTTCTGGAGATCTGTTGCTTCCAAACACAAATATTGCAGCACTTTCTGCCTTGAAAACAGTCTTTAATATTGATTTATTTTTCTTATATTGGAGAATAGATGTGCTGAAATGGCATCTTAAAATCCTTTTTTCAATACATGTGTAAAGAAAATACTTGGTCTTTGATCTTTGAACACATCATCCTTAAATGCTCATTTGTTCCTCCTTCAGTCTTCCTGCTTCCTGGGTATGTGCCTCTGTCTGTGTATGTGTATGAAAGAATTACTTTTTTTTAAATTTTGACTGCTTGCTTGTGAAATTTTTTCACAGACCTAATTTCTGTCCTGGTTTTTTTCAGGCATGTGTATTCTTACGTCTGTTTCAGCTGATGTGGGTTCTTCTGTTTTGAAAGCTAACTGGTAAACACTTTACCATGTAAACATAAACTTTTATTTTTCCTTGACTTCTGCTTCCTCTTTGTATCAAAATACCCATATTCTAGTGATTATATTATGATTTTGTGGCTTTATGCTTATTAAGAACATCTAGTGTTATTTCTTGCATCATGCCAGCCATGTGATTTCAGCCCCTAAGTCCCAGATGAGCTGCAGCATATCTTTTGTAAAGGCACTCATTCTTGCTGAAAAGACATCAGCTTATTTACATCCACTGCTCTCAAGCCAGTTAATTTTAGCGTAGTACTTACTTTTCTAGTTAAAAGAATGTACACATTTTTTCCCAACCTGCATTTGTCTACCTTCTCTTTCTAATAATTAATTACTTTTATGGCTTTGCTCCCAAGTTGAAAGTCCAGTGCTGTCAAGACCGGCCCTTCCCAGCACTTTCCTGGCAGTGCAATGAGTTATCTCTGCCTTTTTTGGGGTGGCTGTCAGCAGTCTGTTGTGCACAGGTGAGGCTTCCACAATTTCAAATAATTTAGTGACTCATTCTTGATTCCCTTGTAATATTCCAGAATCATTGTTTGAAAATTGGATACCAGAACTGGACATAGCAGTGCTGGTCCCATCAGCGATACATACCTGTAATATCATCAGCTCCTGCATAATCATGCAACTATTGCATTAACTTTAGCCCATAGATTGCATAGGGAATTCATGGTAAATTGATTTTCTGAAGTCCTTTTCAGTGTCACTGCACTTCAGGATATGGTATACTGTGTTGGTAGTGTGACCTACATTCTGTCTTTTTACATATCTGACTTTGTGTCTGCCTGTATTAAGACCTTTTTAAAAATATTACTTTGTTTTACAAGCTGGTTCAAATAGCACATTACAACTGACCAGTCCTTATCTCTCCAATGGTTATTTGACTTTTTTTTTTCTTTGCATACCTTTAAAGTAGCCAGTTTAAAACATTTGAAGTATTTTTTCTCATGGACAGATAAATATATTTCCATTAATTCCTGTTCTGAATGTAGTCAAACGGGGTTTTAAAAAAAATAATAGAAACACTAGAAATACTATTTGACGCGCACATATTCAGATATGATAACCAATAAGGGTGCTTTTGTCAGTTTTAAATATTTTTCGACTATGTTATAAATTTTGAGTAGTGTAGTTTTTTAACAGAATGTAATACAAAAACTTTCAAAAAATATGAATTCAAAATGCAAATGCAATTATTTTTGACAACCAAATTTTCTGACAAATAAAAAAGTTATGTCAGACTTGTTTAAAAAAATATGCTTCCCAGATACTGACTAGGCATTATGTTTTCATTTTTCAACATTTTTTTTGATCATAACCTATGGTAACTTCTCCAAAGGGTTACCTTAGCCCCAGTTCCTAATCGAAATGGTTCTTCCACACTTTGTGAATTTCTCTGTGTCTGTAGCTCCTTCATTTTGTCTAGGTGAAAAGCTGCTTTCCCCACCTTTCACGCCATCTACTCTGGAGATTGTATTTAAGCCTTTTCCCAGATCACATAAATTTAGATGGTTACCAGTATCTTTTTCTCTTCCTTGCCTGCATCACTGTATGTCCCATGCCACAAGCCAGCATCAAGACTGATTTACAGTCTTTCTTTGCCTTCTCCCATGGTCATACCCTGTGAATGGATCCCATAAATTTCTCACCAGAGAAGAGACTTCATCTTCCTTGTCAGTCTCTTCTCCCAAGTAACAAGTGATAGGACGAGAGGAAATGGCTTCAAGTTGCACTAGGGGAGGTTTGGATTGGACATTAGGACAAATTTCTTCACCAAAAGGGTTGTCAGGCACTGGAATGGGCTGCCCAGGGAAGGGGTTGAGTTCCCATCCCTGGAGGTATTTAAAAGACGGATAGGTGTGGTGCTTAGGAACATGGTTTAGTGGTGGACTTGGCAGTGTTAGGTTAACGGTTGGACTTGATGATCTTAAAGGTCTTTTCCAACCTAAATGATGCTATGATTCTGTCACCACACACCATGTCTGGTTGTATATGGGCAGTGTCATATAAATGTTACCATTTAAAGTTAGTATCTTGGGCTGCAGAACAGGCTGTATGAGCTACTCTTTGTCCCATGCAGAAACTGGCTTGTCAGTCTTGGCTTGCTAATCTGGTTTGCTAGTTTTGCACTAGTGATATACGTTAGTGACCTCCCACTGGCTTGAGGACTCATCTTTCGATTCAGCATCACTTCTAATGCAAAACAAATGATGCCTAATTTTAAAGGGAAGAGACATAAAGAAGGATCAATAAAGGGTCAGAAGGCTCTGGATGGATGTTTTCTATAGACAAAGAGTCTTAGTTCTCAGCTTGTACCCACAACAAGGATTGGAGGTGGTCCCGATGGCAGGAGGGCCCTGGAGTCCAGCCAGAAGGTTTACAGAGTGGCAGAGTAGGGTTTGCCCTTAGGAAATGACAGTTCTTGGGATTTGCATCTGCAGTGGGGTGGATGTTCATTGGGGTTAGATGCAAGTTCTTTATTGCTTGAGAAGAAATTTGAAACACTTATTCAGTAACAAATAA
>NW_009259177.1:1866292-1896291 GCF_000687185.1 Egretta garzetta | reverse complement strand
ATACACGTATTTCATGGAATTTGCAACAGCTACCTATCAATTGACAGATGAATTTTTAGATTAGTAAAGCCGGCAGGACAAGAGAGGCCTGCTTAACCTGTTTAATGTTTTCTTAATGATAACAGAGGAGACTTGGCATACTAGTGTTTCCTCGAAGAATATCCAAATATTCACTGACTTAAAGATCAAAGAAAACAGCAATGCTTTCAGTTATGTTGGACATGATATGTGGGAGTATGTTCTTGCATAATTATTGATAGCTTGTCTGGATCTCTCTCACCTGCACAGGGTCTGTGCACCAGACAAGAGCCTGGTTGCTTAACTCTGTAGGTCGTTAAGGGTGCTAATTCGTAAGGGTAGTTTGAAGAGCGCAATTCCAGATCCCACTGAAGTAGCCTTAATGACTGGCTGTTAAATCGGCTACTGACTGATGCATAAAAGCCATTTTTTGAATGAGAAGATTTTGTTTCACTAGGGAAAAAGAGTGAGTAAGAGAAACTGGTAATGAGGACAAGGCAGTTTGTAGTGGTCACGTAGGCTGCATGAGACAGCTTGTGAAGGGACTGAACCAGTTGCAGAATGTCACACCCTTGCAAGGATTTTGCCTCCCATTAGCTAACTGTGACTGCAAACTGCTTTGTCCTAGTGAAGAGGTGCCTCAATCCTGCTGTGAATTAGAGAGGAATGGCAAGAGTTTGCCAGCCCAAAGCAAGCAATGCTGAGGAGCCCAACTCCTGATATAGGTGCTTTGAGAGCATCCAGAGGTGCAGCTGTCCCTAGAAGTGTCTTATTAAAATACTGAGTTCTTCAGCCTAAACATACCTTAGTTTTTTGCCTTTGGAAGAGCAAAAGTGTGCTGACCATGCATAAGAAAAGCAATCTTGTTGCTAACAGATACATGATAACGTATGAGACCATATTTGTTCAGCTGAGTCACTTGCAACCAGAGGTAAGTGACAGTTCTAGCAAGTAATAAGCTGTCATGTAGTGTTTCTTAAATGCATGGATTTTCTGAAACCCTGTTCAAGGGGTCAATAGCAGAGCAGATGCAATTGTCTGCTGTATCACAGAGACCTTGAGAGTCAACTCTGCAATTCCCTTTATTTTTCATTCCCCTGAAGTGGTAAAATTCTTCCAGAATTTCCTCGCAGAGCAAAAAAACTTTCACTAGGTGTTGGGGAAGAGAACTGACTGTTTAGTTTTGGAAATTATTTTGTGATTATTTTTTATTCTACCTATTTATTTTATTTTTTGTTTCACCTTGTTACTTGAGAAATCAGTCTGTTTATTATTACCACCATTTGTTAGCCAATATTATTTTAATTGTTATTTTGATTTTTGTCCTGGTGCTGGCCAAACTCGCTAAGTACAATTTAGTTACAAGAAAGACCAGTCAAATCAGACTGTTAAAATCTCTGCTACGCACATTTCGAATGTGTCCTCATCTTGAATCTTGTAGTTAGTTGATGGCTGTGTTTCAAAGGGATAGAACTAGGAAGGGTACAGGGAAAGATAACAGGGAGAGAGTAAACAATCTAGACTCTTCAGAGGATCCACTAAGGGGAAAAAGACAGAGATGTGCACAATAATGAGTGTCATGGGGAAAGTGATTAGGGAGTGACTAATGCATTGTTTCTGACAATACAGGACCTAAGGGGTTCCAATGTTATAATCACACAGGGAATTTAAAGCAAACTTTTGTCATGCAGGGCATAATTATTTTGTGCAACTCATTCCACAGGATGTTATGAGTTCAAAAAAATAAGATATATTACTGACGATAGGTCCATGGGGGACTATTAACATGATGGTACTGTGGCAAGCTCTAGTTCAGAAAGTCCTCTGAGCAGCTGATTGCTGGAAGCTGAGAGAATATGCCCAGGGATTTCTGATTTGTCCTGTTTCTTATTCTCATCCTCTAAGAACCTCCTGCTAATAGCCCAAAGACAGGATACAGGGTAGGATGGATTTTGGTCTGACCTACAGGGACATGTTCATGTATATAGCTAGCTCTCCAAAAAGAGCAGCACAGACAGCAGAGGAGGCATAGGAACATGGGGTATGCTCACTGATGAGTGATGTGGCCTGGTGATCTTTTTTTAATAGCCAGATAACATGAAGACAAATCCACTGCAACTTCATGCATTTCAGCTGACCTCAGTAAAGCCAGTTTACACCAGTGCTAAGGTACAAAGACTGTTGGTGCCCTAGAGGGAAGGTGTTTTCCACAGTGAGCCTGTAATCTCCTGACCATCTAGGCCGAGGGACTTTGTGGGATCTGTAGTAACATCCTCCTGACACACAGAGCCAGTTTTTCTATGAGAGGAAATCAGGGTGTACAGAGGAAGGTACACAGCATCTGACTATGCAGCTGAATGGCAGCGGGAGTACCCAGGGGAGGATTCAGGACTGACTGCAGAGCATATGTGATTGGCAGGAGATCTGTTTTGAGATGCGGAAGACAGACATGGCTGCATAAGCAAGATACTGCAAGACCTGATGGAGTAGGGGCTTACAGATCACCAGTGACAATTTGAGTGTGCTCTTCTCCTTTGGTAAATATGACATATTTTCCCCTTAGTAATGAGCAAGGGCTCAGGAAGGATTGTGTATGGAGAAGTAATCGGCATGGAAAAGAAATTCTATATGGGGGTTTGCAATGAACAAATGGTAGAAATGCCTAAAGAATGGATTAAATCTTCACTGGCTTGGTAACACTGAGAGGTATTAAGAGAGGATGCTTTCAATACAGGGCATGGCGTGATAGCAAGGCCAAAGCAAAATTCTAAAGCAAATTCTATGTGATATGGTGTAATAGAAGGCAGGAAGGAAGCTAGGGGAGGGCAGTGGAGAGATTCAGCAGGGATTATGATCACAGCAGGCACAGCTGGCTGCCTGCTGTATAGACTGGACAAGGCAGTAGGAGTAAGGATTTGGTGAAACACAGGGAGTGATGCAGGCAAGCTATACATTCATGTCTGGGACTGAGGGACAAAGGGAAAAGCTTGGAGTATCAATGAAGATGGCAAATGGCCAAGTGAAGATTTACAAGGCTTCAAGAATACTTTCAATCCCTGCCCCAGTGGTAAATGGGTGTCTGGGCAGGACTACCCAGAAAGAGGAGCACATGGACTTCCCTGTGTGTCCTGAGGTGAGGAAAATTGTGGTTTTCTTTGGGAAGGCAGCTTTTTGAGGTCAACAGTGAGTGAAAAATAAGCCCGTAAATGCCCCAGAAACACCAGGCCTCTGAAAGACTTGCTCCAGTGTTTCTTCTCTGTTCCTCAGTAAGGAGGGGAATACAGCTGTCTGCTGAGATACTTAACAGCATGGCATAAATTCATCTCTCACTCACAATTTAAATTCAGCAGAGACAGATAACATGTTCCAAGTGGGCAAGTATCTGGTTCAGGAAAGACTTCTGAGATTCTTTTGCTTTGGCAACAACTGATGGGTAAAATTTGGTTTGTCTTCTTCTTTTGTGTTTTTCTTTGTCTTTTTGTCATTTGGTTTGTCTTTGTTAAATAGTTTTTGCTGAATCTATTGGGCTTTTACAAAATACACAAGCAAATATGAAATTGGTAAATTTCCTTAAAAATTAGTTATAAACAACTCAGGTTATCATAGCTATACATTTTATTTATACATAAACAGTCATGTCCTGTTTATATTTCATAACTCGCATGCATCTAAGTATAATACGATATTGAGTTAGAGGAAATTACATGAGTTTGGGTGTGAGTACGATAAAAAAAAATGTGGAATACCCTTCTTCAGCTATGCTCCTACCAGAAATGTCAGGTAGAATGTGATTGCAACAATTTCACTTTGAAATCTTCTAAATGCATATGAAAATCAAGACAACAACCTCTGCAATAAATTCCACCTTGCACAGAAACAAATAATGGCATCCACTAAAATTATAGAAAAGAGCATGACTTTAATATTAGATTTCTGTAATCACAATTTTGTACATCAACATAATAATGTCTGAGATTCCTGCCCAGAAAGCACAGTTTCTCTCAAACCTTCTGTACATTCATTTAAAAGCAGTGTCAATATGTAACAGTTGTCACTACTGTATATGCATCTCTCATCCTAAATTAGCACTTTGTATTATTGGATTTAATTTTGGAAGGACTTTCCAACAAACTATCAGATATTTAAAGAATGTACAGTACACTTGTAATGATACAGGTCACTTGTTTATTTAACTGTTGAAAGCTTGAAAGCCTCTTTCAACTCCGTGTATCTATTTCTATATGTACGAATTATGAGACCTTGAATAATGAATGTGTTATTTAAATTGTGCTGTGACACTACATAATGCTGAGAAGTCATTTTCTACAGTTCACTATTCTCATAGTCAATGGTGCTTGACTTGATTACCAGTGCCTCATAGCTGGAGTAGATATGGGCAATGTTTTAAATTTGTTAAAAATTGGTTAGATAAAATTGTCTTGAATGAAATAGAGGAGGTTGGAGAGCCTATTCCTTCTGATAGTTTCCTAGATGAGTCTTAATTGTCACACATAAAATACCCATGATAGATGACATTTTTGTATAAAAAAAGAAAATTAGTAAAGGAACAGCTGAATGTTCTACCTGGACTCTGCAAAACAGTAGTAGAGGCGGTGAAGCTGGCCTTACATCCTGTCTTTCATTCCTAAACCACAATTCAGGACAACTATGGTTAAGGAAATGTTGTGCCCGCACTTATTCCTTCATGGTAAGGAAAAGTTGAGCAAAGAGATAAGTTTTTAGTATCCATTAGCTCCTCATGGGTCAGCTTACGAGGCAGATATCATGATTAGCACTATTACTGTAGCACTATTACTATCTGCTTTCTACTGGGAGAAAGGAGAAAGTAGAGGACATTGTGTCCATGCTGCTCTGCACTACAGGCTGCTCTGCCTGTGCAGCTTTACGGTGCTGGGGTCTAGTGAGCGCCACGGTATAGGCTCAATTTTCCCAGCAAAACTGCTTTTACCCTTCAATACTGATTTGCTCAGTGATGCTAGTTTGACTTGCCCAGCAAAGTCACCATTTGTATTATCATGATGCATCCACGTAAGAAGTGTTTTGCCAGTGTAGCATACGTGTATTCCTGTATGATAAAGCACTAAGCATGTGTACTGTAATGTCTGAGTTGTCTGCCTTTTCCCAGTGGCCGTCACTAAATTGGGTTGCTCTCCTCTACTAAAACCTATAGGAATTTCATAGTTTGGAAGGTCCTGCCTTTAGAATATAAGGCATGCTTCAAAGGCAGTTCTGAAACACAGCGTTGTTTCAGATCTAGACAGGATCAAGCTGAAGTGTCACTGAAATTGGTTCATCTTTGGAGTATGCTTCAATTTCAATGAATTTTCTGGGGAGCAATAAAAAATTCTTCTGGAAACATTTTGACCCAGTGTCCATGTAAGTTACCTTTAGGTCTTTAGGTTTCACATCTATTTCTCAGGCCTGAATAATATGCTACGAGTCAGGGCTGGCTGTACCCATGTCAAAACTCCATTGCTTGCTCTTACGTGTCTCCTTCTTCCTTTTCAGGCACATGGAAGAGACATTGCGTGTGGTGCAACTGGTTTTGATACCCTGCCGCCTTGCACACACACACACACACACACAGACAGGGTTTATTTCATTCTTCTCTGTTACATGAACCAGAGATAATCCATGTGTTCTTGTCCCCACACCTTTCTGATCAATTTAAATACCTAATGAGATATTAACAAAATGAAAAAAGGGAATCTTTATTTCAAGATATTAGAATTCTTGTGACATGGATTTGAAGCAGTTTATGATCAAACAGTATTTTTTAATTTGTCTTGATTCATGTGAAAGTAATTTGAATACACATTAGTATTCTGTGAACTGATCATTAACAGTTTTCAACTGATTTAGTAAACATATATTGCTTCCAAAATAAATAGAAACAGGAAAGGAGTACAGTTAGTGTAGCTGAGGCATGAAAACACACACATTAACATGCAAGGCAAAACTCCAGTGTTGAAAAGGGGCAGCACATCAAAGTTATTTTTCTAGACATGTTTTTGCATCTCCAGAGGATGCTTAAAAACAATAGACTGAACATCCTAAAATATATCTTTTAATAATGCTGCTTCATACTTCACTACAAAATGGTATACTGACTGTAATAAATGAATGGGCACAGGTCCTCTGAAAATATTGGGTAGTCAGGAAAAGATGACATGGAGAAGCTGAAGTGCACGTCCTCCAAGGTGCTTGGCTCTGTGATAGCCAGCGAGACATTTGCACAGCCCTGTTTGGCCGAGGCCAGCTCTGATCCATAAAGACGCCATAAAGCCATAGTAACACATTGCTATGTCCAAACCAGTAAGCCCTCCTCAAAGCTTGAGCCTGCCAGTACTGGGCTAATGCAGCTCTGTCGTGTTCAGATCAGTGCTGGCCCATGTCCTGCCGGTGTGGTGGGAGGTGGAGGGGCTCTGGTCTACCTGTCCATGCTGGAAAATCCACAAAACCCCAGCAGACTGTGGACCAGTGTTTAAGCAAGCCAATAGATATGGCCCTGTAGCATTTAGGCTGCTTACCTGGCACCTGGCACTAGAGATCTTTTCCTGAAGGCAGAGACAAACACATCTTTTTTCAAAAAGAAACCCAGCAGCCATCCTTCCCAGACATGATCAGGGCAGTGTTGGTGTCCTCTCCAACACAACAGCACAGTGTTTGAGGGCTCCAAATACATCATGGTCTGATCATCTCCTGCCTCCCACAGAAGTGCTCTGGCCTCCACTTAGAGGCCATTGGGGTATGTGGAAGGAAACTTTTCCTTTCAAGCTTCTCCATTTGCATAAAACGGAAAGGATTAATTGGACTAAGGAGACAGAGCAAGTGCACACCACATTGTTTACTTACATGGCTGAGGCACTTCCCTGGGAGAGGAAAATACTGTCCTTTATTCCTGTTCTGTCACCTGTTACTGTGTTTCAATTTAAATAGAAGTAAGGACCCCTGGAAATGGCCTTTTTCCTCAGAATTTGGTGTACTACCTACTAGCTATTGGGTAAAAGGATGAGGGAACCCTCCACCTCTTCCTCAAAGGAAAGGTAAGCGCCCTTTTTGAGGGATTTGCCCAGTTAGCTCACCTAACAGATTCTGCCCCAGCTGAGTTACTTACAATATCGGTCAACTTCTGCAAACAGCAAAATATCAAATTTTATGATCTCACAGGGATGAGGCATGAAAAAAAATGCTGAGTTGTTCAGCCCTGCTAACAGTATGAGGCTTTTGAGTGTTCCTGAAATCATAAGCACGTAGCAAACTGGTAGACTGCAAGCACCTCTTTGCTTGGCTGACCAGGATCTCAGAGGCTCAGCACTGAAACCATCTCTGTTTCTTGCACAGCTCAGTCTAGGTAGTCTAAGTGTAAGTCTGTAGGCCTAAGTGTAAGTGATTTGCTGAATGCCATCTAACTAATACTTTGGATAAAACCGGGAATGGGAGCTCCTATTCCCCCTGGCCCTGTGCAAAATGCAGCCTTGGTCCATTTTGTGAGAGAGGAGCGTTTATTGCTGGGAAGGAATAGGTTAAGCATTAGCTTGTACAACCTGGGCAGTGTCTCTCTCTGAAAGCTCCATAATAATTCTTCTGTGAAAGCTGTAGGGGGGTTTTTGGTGCAATGTAGCTCTCTGACAACTTACTTTGTGTGCAATGGCCATGCAGAAGGGAGAAGGACATCATACTTGCATTTCTAAGACTTCTGGAGTGGTCCCCATGCTGCTATAATTGACACTGTTTCAGGTGTTTCAGGATGGGTGCTGACAGCAGCTGAGAAACATTTGGCACAGCTCAGGAAAAGAAGCGCAGAGGTGATAGTCTCCTTTACTGGCTGGCTGGGGCCAGTTCAGCTTGCACCACCTGCCCGCAGACCCAGCGGCGCTAGGACAGCCAGCCCCTCCTCGTCTGTGGATTCATCTGGACTTGAAAGGTACTGAGAAGATTTGAATTCAACCTTATGCCTCATGCTGGGAGAATGAGTCTGCTCCTATTCAGACTATTTTGCTGTAATATCTTATAAAAGGTCCCGTAGAAATATGGTAAATGTCTGCAGTGCTCCACTTCGGTCTGTGTTCTTGATCTTGCCACAGTAAGGTGTATTCCAAATTTTTCTTTTCTGCTCTGGCACATCAACCCTAATGGATTATTCCCTCCCTGGAGAAACCAAGCACCTTATTTTGAAATTTTAAATTCTGGTTCCGTGTTAAAGCAAAGATTTTTGCAAATAAGGCAAACACTATTGCTGACTGGCAGCTATGTTTCAGCTGCACATATGGAAAGATGGAAATTTTCTGTGAAGAGGCATAAGGTGCTTCTTGAAGCAGAGATGTGAATTCACATCAAATGAAATGTGCACAGGGGGTCTTTTTTTTGCATTACATTATAGAAAATGGTTCGTTGTAGATTATAAATAGTAATGATCTGGACCACACTCTTGTGTATTCAGTTCTAATTAGAAATGCACTGAGCTACCAAAAATGATGCACCCAAGCCAGCTTCCTTAGGACTGCAGTTATCTTCTACATAAATACACCTTTAACCAACAGCATATAAAAAGAGCAATGATGACATCCAGAGGACAGATAGTTTAATCATAGGTACTGTAGGTATTCTCAGCAAATTTCCTGGGGATATATCCCTCACCTACTTTTTCTGTTTAAAGTCTGTTCCTATTAAATCAGTTATTGACAGCCTGCTGAGTTCCTCTAATTCTTAGTTTTTATTTAACTGACCTTGTAAAGTTGATTGTTTGCCCACAGCACAAAAATTATCTGTACAAGATAAACTTTTATTAGTTTCATCATTTTTGCATGCACTATCGTTCTCTATTATCACTGAATCCCACTGAAAAGTAAAGGACTCCTTTAAACTACTGGTAAACTTCAGGTTAATAGCTGTCTGGCTTACTTCACGTTTAAGTGCTCCTACTGTGGAACCTCTCCCTGTATGTAGGTTTTTATCTAATCTGTCTTAGTAACCTTCCATACTCCAGTTTGGCAGTTATTTTTGATTTTGTTTGCAACTGCAAGAATATTGGCCAGGTGCACCATATGTAGAAGCCACTACATGGAAAAGCCTCTGAATAGAAAAGCCACAGAAATATCTGTGGATGGGTGTCTATTTTATTGACAAATTTGAAAGAGATACATTACCAATGTTAGTGTGTTAAGCACAGCTCCACAATCAGAATTTAATTGAAGCATGTTACCTATAATAGGTTCAGATATTTGTGTTCTTCAGCATTTTATGAATTCAGAAACAGATGGGCTATGACCAGGAAGCAGTGGAGAACAGACTGGCGTAAAGCAGGTTGGCTCTCTGACAAGTGCAGGTACAGCTGTGGTATGTATTTTATTCAGCATGCCCACCTACTGTATCAGCAGCCTGCCCTACCAGCAACTCAACTACAACTGACTTAATGAAGAGTAGAAGTAAGCATGAATCCAGACTTTCCATGGATCATAATATTTGAGAACCCAGAAGAATCAACATGAGGGAAATCATGCCAAGTAATTTTTTTTCCCATCTTTACATGCAAGAGATAAGAAAAGCATTGGCATTTTGAGGGGGGGAAAAAAACCCTACAAAATGTAATCAAATTGTGGTATATTAAAATATTCCTCTTTTGGACTTTGTTAATTGCTTTTTTAAAACTGAAGAAAGAAAACCTTAGCAAGTAGTAGCTTATAGCTTAAATCACCATAATTTTGCCAAGGACCATGATGAAATGCTGGCTAAGAGTGCTTCTGTGAGTAAAAAAAGAGAGATTATATGGGTGACAGAGGGGCCAGTTATTGAAGGTTTCATGCAAGAAGTGTTGCAAAGGGTATTTTTGCTCCCATTTTTGCCAGTCTTTGCATCTTTGCAAGTCACATGGGGAAAGAAATTTCTATGGCTGAAGTGATGGTGGAAAAGAATCCTTGATCTGAATATTCCTTAATTGGAAATGCGGTATTTGCTATTTTATGTGTTTAAAAGAGGTGCCTCTCTTTGCCTTTTGGTATTCTTTATACACCTGGTTGAATAATTTTGCATTTAGTATACTATACCTTTTTATTTCTATTTCTATATCTATCTAACATCATATATTGTAACCTGCAGTAACCTACAGTAACCCACAAAGTGAATTTGGAAAAACAACAACCCATAATTATTTTATACGGTGATTGTCTGACTTGAAATATTGAGGTAATTATCAAGTTAAATTCCTATGATCCCTGCAATTTCTATGAAACCTGGAGATGTCAGTACTTGAGTTCTGGCATATCTCTTAAAGTAAAATTATACCACCTCAACCTAAGGTCGTAATTAAAGATGTAACAAAGCTAAGTGAAAAATGGCTATATGATTCAAATGGAAAGCAGAACAATCCCCATAATTACAGAGGGTGCAAAACTAAACTAACTGGCCACAAATTCCACCATTCAGGAGCTGCATACTGCAATCCATAGGTGGACAAGACTCTTGTTGATGCAGCTGGATGAATGCAAAGGGGGAGCCTGGGGTGTGGGTCCAGGAAAGAGCCCACACCTTCGGAATGCAGCAAAGACTTGGGAAAAGCCTAGATGAGAGGGTTTTTTTATAAGTGTAACTCTACTGTGACTTTTGTTTGGGAGGCTGAGAAGTACTGCTTTGGTCTCCAAAGTGAGGCTGTGGGACATGTTTGCATAAATAGCTTTTATTTGTGTCTGGATCCCTAAGAAAAACTTTAAAACACAACTAAACAGTATTTTAAGAGTTCTGATGAGCAGCAGAATATGCAATCTAATCTATATATGTATATGCACCTGTGTGTGTATACATGCATTTATGTTGTAAGCTTTTATGTGGACTGGTGCTTATATTTGGAAACGAAATTCTGGAAGACAAGTATGATTTTAATGAACCTTCCACAGCCTTATTTGAAGGCTCCTTCCTTTGTTGTGGTGCAGGTGCTGGAAGCCAGCAGGGTTCAAACGACAAAGCCACGACTGGGAACGCCACTTCAGGACAGTAAAGCAGAGAGCCGCTGTTCAGGAATTCAGTTTCACAATGTGATCGTGCTAGCTGAGCTGAACGAGCCACGTATCTTGTTTATATCTTGGACTCTTGAAGATTTTCTTTTCTCTCATTCTCTTGTCCAAGCTTCACATTTAACCTTTGAGGCAGTTTTGAATGTGTCCCTTCATAAATCGTAGTCCAGTAGCACTAACCTCAGGCAGCTCTTTAGTGTTTTTGACTCCCTTCTCACACTGTTCCTCCCCAGGCTTCTGCTGGTCATTCTCATTTCTCTCCTGATGATTTTGTCACTTCTTTTCAATGTAAAACTCAGGGGATCTATGAGACTGTACACTGCGACTGTGTTTGTGATGTTGGGGCCTCTGCCTGATGCTACACTTCGCTTCATTTACCTTTCTCATTTCATTGCTTTCCCCATGTTCCAGTAGTGCTGCCTGCCCTCCCTCCCCCCGTTACTACTATAGGGCTGACATACTGTCCATCAGATCCTGTCCCCTCCAGCCTCCACCAAAATATGTTACCTTTCATGTTGGTGACTCCCTCAAATACACTAAATCTTCTGTGTCCTCTAGAATTTTTTCCATTTGGTTTTAAATGTCCTCTAGCTGTTCAGATGTTGAAAAAACACCTCTGGACCTACCGATCCTTCACAAGCTTTTTAAAACCATTCTCTGGTATTTCTTCTGTCAGCATTTTTACAGCATTTCAAGACTAGTTGGTGTCACAAAAGGGAAGAATATTTCACAGTGAGCGTAAAATACTACAGTCAGTTCCATACAGGCTTAGTTCTGAAAAGTCACTTAAGCGAAGTGTGATATCGGATGAAGGGATTAAGTGACGGCTCTCTGAGATTTGTCCAGACATAAAAATGTACCTAAACTTGTAGCTCAAACTTTTTTACAGATGGCAGGAAAAAAAAAATAAACTCTAGATATGTGGGGGGGAAAAAAAAGGTGTAGTGCTGTCAGCTCCTCAGGTACAGAAAATGGCCCCACTCAAAACCTGCTAGAGGGGACTGCATTCTACAGCACCGGTATCTTTGCTGCTGAGATAGTGAAGGATGAGTGCCCTGGATGCTGGCACCCAGTTGTGTTGGCAAAATATCCCTTTGCTAATAGAAGTACTGGAATGTGATCTCCTGCATGTAATGAGCTCCCATGAATGCTGGATAAACCCCAGAACAGTTTCAGCCTTCTCTTCCGAAGCCGGGTGCATCTGCCAGCCAGTCCCACAGCCAGTCACACTGAATATCTGCAGTGCTAAAACCAGGAGTCAGAATGGTTCCTAAAACAGTTCAATAAAATGATTCAGGAAAGCTGCTTTATTAAATTGGTCTAAGCATAAGGATAGCTTGATGAGTCCTGCATTATTTTCATAACAGACACAATTCTGCCTTGAGATCTCCCCAGGTTTTTGCAGAGAAAGCAGGTGGTGAGCTAAGAAATTTGGCTGAGGAAAGCACTCAGGTACTCTATTGAAGAGAATGAAATAAGATCTTAAATAAAGAGAAGATGAGATGTTCTTCAGCTTCACAGTAAAGCAGACAGGAGCATTTGCTAGGATCAGCACTCAGTTTGCTGGCTGTGATATGAGTGCAATACTCTGCCATCACTGGAGGAAGGCTGAAAGGTGTCCACTCTCTGTCCTGGGTGTGCTAAATCCTAGCTGCCCAGAAACTTTAGTGAGAGCTGGGAAAATTCAGGGAGGAGGTGCTGCATCTGAGTCAGTCTCTTCCACCTCCCTACCCAAATAAAAAGCTCCATAGTTACTTCTAAAGAGGGTTGGAGAGAGATAAAGAACTGAAGCTTTAAAGTAAGGGTCAGTGAGCTACACATTTTACCATTTCATCAGCTGTGCAGGCAGTTGTGGTTCTGAGTACCTTCTTCCTGCACAGGATCGTTCCTCCTTCTGTGTGTAAATGGGGTGGGGTACAGGGTTTTGCTGAGGTGAAGCTGAGGGCAGGGAGCAGACATGATGTATATGATGAGAATTCATGTTCCTGAGTACATGGTGTCCTATACTGAGCTCAGCAGCTGGGCTGTAGGGTGACACTGCAGGTTATTTCAATTCCTTGAGTAAGTAGTAAGTGGGGATATTTAAGGTTGCTGGTTAAGGACTATCTCAAGTTCAGAGCAGAATAAGGATGCAGCCTGATCTTTACGAAGAAGGATTTAGAGGCACATAAGCAGAAGGCAGAGGAACAGAGAGGACGAAAGAGAAGCTACAATAGGAGACAATGGGGTTTTTTTATGTACGGAGTAAAGGGGATGAGTTCAAATTTAATGGGGAAGAGTTTTCATGAGGAAATGTGGTTATGGTGAGGAAGATAACATTTTAGATGCTGTCATGAGTAAACTAAAGAAGGAGGATGTTAGAAAGTAGATAATAAGAAAACAGGAACAGCGATATTATTTCCTTGTCCTTTTGGTTTTGTGTTCTTCACTGAATAATCTGTGAACAGGTCAAAAGCAAGAGCCAGAGCAAATTCTGTAGGACTTGAAGCGCTCTGTGCCATCTCTGCCAGACAGTGTATATCCCTGCTGGAAAGGATGCTGGAGAAATAGCATCCTTTTTGATAGTGTCTCAGACCTGAAAGTGAGAATAATAGCTCTGACTCAATCACAAGCTGTTGTGAAGGGAGATTAATGCCAGGAGACATGGCCAATTCTCTTTCTTTGTGTCAATCTACTTTCAAAATACAGCACATGCCAGTTATTTCTTTTGGAGAGGAAAGAGAGAGCAGTGATATGAAACACAGATAAAATCTGGAGCATAATTAAACAGGCATTTTTCATATCTTTATCATTGCCTTCTTTCTGTTCCCTCCTATGCATCTGTGTCTTGTTCTTTCTAAAGCTATTGCAAGTGCGATGGATGCTGAAGGAGTAGCAGCTAGTTTTGATGCCAAATAAGTACTCCACATTTTATCTGATATATGGCAAGACACAATTGGGCATTTTTGTTATGGATCTGATTATATAAGGCATTTTATTAGTAGTCAATCATACCAAGGCATTATGTTACTGGAATTGTCACATCTTCACATCAATTTTCAATTCAGTTCCTGTATTTTCTTCTCTCTTCCAACATTAAATATTTAAAATAATTGCGATTAACCAAACTGAGATTGCAGATCATATCACTTTGACTTGATTTTTTATTACACTCACTTTCTTTAAGACCTAGTGTTGTAGATTGGCTCAAGATGGGAATAGGTACCTTTTTGATGTTGAACTGATATTTCAAGTCTCTCTTCAGTTCAGAGTGAACTAGCATTTCCATTATCTCTTGGCTTTCTGGTGAATGAGGTGGGATGGTCCCAGTTGCATTCTTACTGAGCTCTCTGCCATAAGTGATGGTGGTTGACTCTACTTCTACATTCTGGCCGAGGACATTCAGAGTAAGGTTTGAAAAAGTTTTAAGATGCTTTATGATACTGATAGAACCCTCAAAGCATCTCCCACTACCCTGGGGTTGGGATGGTCCCAAGTGTAAGTCATATTTTTGTCTAAGTGACGTTAGCTTGCTCTTCTTTTTAACACTCCATGAGGCAGCTAGAAAAGTCTCAGGCTACAGAAGGTCATCCACAGCCTGTGCCCCTAAATAGAGCTCCACAGTAAGACTCTTCTCCTGTTGCCTAAGGTGCTGACAAATCTGCCGCGAGACCTTTGCAGAGAAAGAGCCTGACCTCTCTTAGGTTCCAGGAGTGGTAACCCTGCTTCTTCACTTTCACCATATCTCTGACATTACTGGAGAGGGCTGGGAACCACAATAACACAGAAAAGTACCCTTCAAAATCCAAGTCAGTTTAGCAGAAGAGTCAGATAACATCCACATCTACCACACCTAGACTATGCCTGCAACCCCTATGCTGAGATCTCCTTGTGCAGCACAAGACAAATGGGATCAGCTCCAGGACTGCTGCCAAAATCCCTTGAGGTGCCTTGGGAAAGGACAAGCCCAGCTTTACACGCCCCTCGTCCCCAGTGCCTCACATGGGAAGCCCTATAACTGCTAAAGCCACCTAAAAGAGAACAGAAAAGCATTTTCTGCCCTTCTGTGTATCTGTAACAACAACAGATACCATGACTGTGACAGTTTGGAAACAGACCCATGGGATTCATTGTATACCAGTGTGAAGGTGAAAGGCAAACACAAGCACAAAGGCAAAAGGAAGTACAAATACCCAGAGCATAAGCATTTAAACAAATCAATATGCTGCTCTCCAGAAGTGAGCTCTCTGTCGGGGCAGACTCGTGGCTGCATTTGACATATTCCATGCTCCAGTCGCTCACTCAAGTCACTGCCAGCAATGACGTTTCTGTTGCTGCTGCAGTGGCAGGAGAGTATGATTTTTCAGAAGTTGTGGGGGATAGGGTAGGGCTGAATTTATCTGCCACTTAGTGAAACAGGTAAAGAGCCAGGAGGGACAATCAGGCAAATTTCTACATGTAATAGTAAGATAAGTAGTTCATGCACAAAATGGGATCTGTAAAGCTGCCTTTGCCCTGTGTAGTAACAGATTTGGGAGATGGTGAAGTCCAAACATGCCCTCATCTATCAAGCTGCCGTTGCATTTTTGCACGTTGCAGAAATACATCTCCCTGCACTGTCCTACTGTAGCTCTGTTACGGTTGCAAAGGGAATGTTTATGGGCCAAAGATTGCTATTGAGCCTTTTCCCATGTCTTCATTAATGTCTGTTTCTTGTTGCTTGGAGGTTGAAGATCATCTGTCATCAGCATTTGGATAGTAAGTTGAAGCTGGAATACTTGCTCTGTGTGCATTTCCTTCACTGCTTTTATGCTTTCTGTGCTACAGATAGGTGCATCTGATAACCATCTGAAATCTGTCTCCAAACAAATAGGAAAACCTGAAAAAGAGATACTTTGGTTTTCAAAACAGGAAGGCTGCAATGGTGTACGCAAGAAGGCGTGTACAGTGATGACTGATCTTTGTGGAAAATATCATAAAAGCAGGATCTGGTTGACTGCTAACATATGCAGTCTTAGAAACTGCAAGTACACACTGCATCAGGAGTTGTCTGCATCCACCTCTAAATTTTTTAGAAGTCATGCTTCCCCTATGGAAACAGTAGTTGTTCAAGTTAGAGTTAGCCTTTCCACAGCACAAAGGAAAGCCTACAAGGAATGAGCTATGATTAATTTTTTTGTTTGTTTTGTGCACTCACAAGAAAATGCTGTGATATTTTGTGATGATGAATCATGTGTGCACATTCATTCCTCATATGCCTGGAAAAGGCATTCTGTATTTTGGGACCCATTTCCTCATTATCAGAGCCACTATGTTAGGTCTTATAAACCTTTTCAGAAACTGATTAAGCTTCATCTAAAAAAGCAGTTGGGCTTTTGGCCCTCGCTATTCCTATTACTGGGCATCCATTCCAGGGCTTTTATCCATCCTATGACAGCCAAAACCATTTTATTTCCAACCTTAGTTTACTCATTGCCAATTTATGTCATGTGAAGAAATGAATGAATTATCAAATATGCCAGACTGCAGAATAAACAAAAGTGGTGTCACTAAACACCACATCCAGCATTTAGGGAGCAGACTTAAGGTAGATTCAGAAAGAAAAATCAATGCAAAAGGCCATAGAGCTAATTACCAAGTACAATAAATGACTACCATGAAAAATAGGCCATGTCATGTCGAGAATAATCTCTGTCAAATGTAGCTAAAGACTGTCCTCCTTAATCCGTTTAAGAATTGAGAGGGTATTAAAACCTGGAACATGTAAATCAGTTGTGAAAGTTTACATTTCACTGAACCTCGCGTATCTCCAGGTTGGTATGCATGGAGGGAATTCCAGCATGTCACCTTAGGAAAATTTAAGATAGCCAAGACTGGCTGGCGTGGAAGAAAACCTCTACCAGCAAGTCTCAGATTGCCAGCAAACTAGTGTTAAAAAGGGTGCTGTGTTTCACAATAAAGCATTCCAACAATGCGGATGCTGTGACATGATCTCTCTGAAAAGTGCAGAAGGTGAGATAAGCATCTGTCTCAATTCTTTACAGAGCCCTTGGGTTTGGCAGTAGCAAAACATATGCTGCCTGGCAGGTGAGCCCACGTTTGATCTACACAGCACTTTCCTTTAATGCCTATGGTCCTGGCAAGAGCTGCATGGCACTTAGGATGGCTTTTAGTTAGTAAAATGGGATTTTCATTCCCGAACTTACGATTTTGCTACGGAATATTTAGTGGTTTTAGTATGCCAGAGATGCAGGTCTGAGCACTGATGAAAGTCTAAAAGTCTCGGTATTGAAATATTTTTAAATACTCACAGTCCTGGTGCAGAGGTCTTCAAGTGCTCTTATCCATGGTGATCTCATTTCACACTAACCAGAGAGTTACTCCTTCCTACACAGGGGGTGGCTGAGGATTTGGGAGTGCTAGCAAAATTTGAAATTATATTATTTTCTCACTGGACTCAGTGATCACCATAAAAAAATCTTTTGACAGCAGCATACATGTACAGTTATTTCTCAACAATGCACAGATTTGTATGATCATATTCATGAGCAGAGGAGCATGTTAACGCACACCCACATCCACCCAAAAAAAGATACTATGTCTTCACAAACAAGGAAACTTTTAAATAAATAAATGATGGGGAGTAAAACAACATCTGTTTGATGTGAAGGATCAGATTCATGGACTACTTAACTTCCCTGCTGCTGTGCTGTCTTCTCAGTTGTAAGACCAAATCTCTAAGTGCTCTTCCAGTATCATCAAGACATTCATTAAACCTTACTTTCTTAACTATTCATTCATACATTTATCTCTTACTGGTGATACCGTGCAAATAGCTTTCTATAACTCACTACTGATCTCTTAACATCCACTCTTCCTTCAGGTTGAAGCTTTTCTTTGCATTGCATTATTATAGACTCCTTCAAGTCCTTAATAAATTTCAGCTATACCAGCTTTCTAAGCTCTAGGTCATCAGGAATTTTAGCACAAGTAAGTATATCCAATGCATATTAGGCCATTTGGAAATAAGGTTAATAATTAACATGTCTAGTTTGGGAAGCAATGCAAATAATCTGAATATTTGTTATTTGTCCTAACTCAGCTCTTTGTGAGTTTGACTGGCTGCAAATGTACATATCCCCAGCTCTGAGAAGGATAGGAATCATAGGATTCAGCATGGATATAAGGTTCCACTTGCATGGATGAAACAGGAGGATCAGGGACATAAATAGCAGAACTGTGTACAGAAAAAAACCCAAACAACTCAGTACATCACAGGTATTAAGATATTAATAAATCCATTAGCTTGTCATAGTGCAAGACTGGCTTATTCTACAAAAAAACCCTTTCTGTTATGTTGTTAACCTGAATTCTAGTAAACACAAAGTATACTATCACAAACAGTATAGCATGTGTACCTACCTTAGCACAGACATTTAATTGGATGTCCTTAAAGCGTGGGTGTTAGGAAACGAGGCAGACATTTGTTCATGAAAGTATTGCTTCATTCCAATATATGCACAGACCAGCTGAGTTGCAATTCATAGCTAAGAAGGTAAAACCAAATTTGACTTTAAATAGAGTCCTGAGCTATGAGTAACTATAATAAGGTTCCACATTAAATTACCATGGAGATCAAAACTAATAAGCCCAAACTAATAATTGCCAGCCGCAAGACAACAATTTGTTATTTCAGATGAGCCAACTTTGAAGGGATATGAAAGGAACAGAGAAAAATGAGTTCAGTTACAGCAGATATCACTTATCACACAGGAATAAGATAGGGAACAGCCCAGATTGCAACTGTGAAATATAGATAAAGCAAACTTGCAAATAGAAGGAAATGTGATCATCTGTTACACTGACAAACAAAACTAAGAATAGAAAAGGAAAATAGAAATCTAATTCAGTAAAATGAGGAGCACAGATTACACAGTAAACTAGAAACACTCCTAAATTAATAAAAGCAAGATAGAGTCCAGTAACAAATTGGAATGCGGTTGGTTGAAAAGCACATTAATGCTCTCTTTTCCTCTGTTGCTGCTTTCTCTGCCTGGAATGAGCACTCCTCAGAGATTCTGTTTCCCACTGCCGTGATTGCCCATTTTTTCAGCAGAGATAATGAGATCAAGGCAGGAATAGCCTTCTTCCATTCTCTTATTCCATTTAATTTCTCTCCTCCAAATTGCACCACACCAATGGCAGAGAAAACATCAAGGATATGAGTTGGGAACGGTTCATGGTCAAGAGGAAAGACACGCTCTGCAAAGGGATCCTAGATGGAGTTTCAGCCGGAGTTGGAGCACAATTTTCTCCCCGTCCTCCCCACTGAGCTGGGTTTCTCCATCTTCCCAGGGCTCCGTGTGATCCTGTCTGAGACCCACAGGGAAACTGAGATGGGCCAACAGAAGAAGAACAAGGCAGCTGCAAGACTTCTTGGATGCTTGGTTGTGTTGGTTCATCCAGCAGTGCACCACCCAGGAGCAGCACTGTGAGGAAGGTTTTGTTAGGGGTAACCCAAAATCTATGTGTGCTCATTTTCATTAACAAACTGCTAGGAATCATCCTAGTCAGGCGCGTACAGTCAGTGCTCAAAATGGAGGCTCTCCTCCTTTGCAGTTTCACAGATATCACCTGGAAAGCACAGAACAGGAGGAAACGGTAAGGAAGGTGTGCCCTGCAGTGCACTTGTGCAACTAGAAGCCAAAATTAGCAGGGGGATCATCTAATTGTATTTGTTCTGTTTACAAATAGATAACCCCCCTGCTAATTTCAGCTTCTGCTTACAAAAGTGCTCTGCAGTATTCACTCCCTGCTTCCTCCCGGTCTCTCCGTGATTTTTTTTTTCTTCTCTCAGATGTGATTTCCTTATATTTCCAGCTCTATTTTCTCAGTCTTTTCATCAATATTTAATATGTGAGTGGAACAGTGGGCAGTTACCTTCCTTTTCTTTTCCCTTTTTTTCCATCTAAAAGTGCTGGTGCTCAGCTCCGGCTGCAGAAGTGCTTGGCTCTTGGGAGCACTCTCTGGGTTTGAGTACTGCCTGCATTAAGGAGCCAAAGCCTAACCTGAGGCTGCCAGAGGGGGTTTAAAAAAGGCAATAATGACTAATTGACCTCTTTAATGAGCTTAGGAGTTATAAAGTAGATAATTGCAGTGCATATGACATATTTTATCTAGGTTTTCAGAAAATCTCTGATAAGGATCTACATGACAGGCTGTTTCTGAAGATGAACCTAACAGGGGCTGAGAAGGACATGGCATAGAAACACATGAAAGGAAATGAATTTTCTGTGCTGAGGGATCTTTGTCCCCCAAAAGGGAAGAGTTAAGTGTGATTAATACCTGGACTGATAGTTTGATTTTAAATTACCTAGCTAGAAAGACCCACTGTAACTCACTGTAGGTGCTGATGATACTAAATTATGATGCATACTGAGCACAAAATGAGTGGCAAGAAATATTCATCGTGCCTTAGATCAGCTCCATAATTGAGCTGACACATGGCAAATTAAATTTATTACTGAGAAATGTGAAATAATGCACATTGTTCTTGATACAGAGATGACAAACATAAAGTCACTCTAGAACATTTTGACAAAACAGCCTTTACTAGAAGATAGCTATCCTAGACGATGTATACAGGGAGAGAAATACTTGAAAAGCTGCACACAGATGGGACTGGCTTTGGCATCTGGTTTTCTCTCTATTACATTACTTGTTTTTCCAGTTTGACGCAAAGCTCTTAAGTTACTCAGTTTTTCTGAAATCTCTTCTCCATACTTTGTGGGTTTATTAGGATGAAAAACAAA
Source organism: Egretta garzetta (assembly GCF_000687185.1). Classification (NCBI taxonomy): domain Eukaryota; kingdom Metazoa; phylum Chordata; class Aves; order Pelecaniformes; family Ardeidae; genus Egretta; species Egretta garzetta. The sequence goes on along the minus strand of NW_009259177.1, from coordinate 1,875,452 downwards.
GAAGTGAGTTGGATGCATGAAGAAAAGTACCTGAGTCTAAGAGCTGGAAAAGCAGGAAAAGTGCAATAACTCACCTTTTAAAATGTGCTGGACCAACCACCCTGAAGACACTGTTCTATTTTACCCTGGTATTTGTGGCAGTAAGGTAAAGAGAAATGAAAATAGCTGTTCCATGGGGCATTGTAGCAGGACTCGAGTGAAATGGATGATATGGGTTTGGTCATGTATCTGGCTTTTCATAATGTGCATGCTCTGTGGTGTTGTTAAAACTGTTTATGGCTGAGATTTGAGGCACACACCTGGGTCTTGGGAGATCTGATGAATTCATTACTTAATCCAGATCTAATAGCCCAGGGCAGTGCCTGTGTGATTTGTTTTGGTCTTTCAGGGTTAACACCAGCACTTCCCATTATCCTCCTGTGTGGCTGCTGTGATTCCCAACACTTATTTTTCATCTCCTTACAGTAGCTCATCTCTGAATTCACTGAGCTAAGTCAAAATGGAGTCTACTTTTCTATTTTTGCTTCTCAGTTTCCAGCTTAATTTTTCAGGTATGATGGGCAGTTTCCTGCTAACAATTGGCAGTAGAAGCTGGTGCTCAGGAGAATGTTTTGAGAGGGCTGGTGATGCAAGGAAGAGCAGGGGGTAAGAGCTTCCGGGCACAAAGAGCCACCAGAGAAAAATACAGACATTTGTAGGAGAAATGGCCAAACAGATGACCGAGGCTGCCAACAGAGTAGAAACAAAAAGAAATGAGATATATCTGACTTTTTTTTTTTTTAGGAGAGGAAGACACAGTCAGAGGGGCAAGTCACCAGGCAGCAGTCCCTCTGCATGGCCCTGATGACCACAGGATACTGGTAGAGCTTTATAGACAACCTGATTACAGTCATAACACACTTAACTATGTGACTCATTAAAATTAATATCTTACCAGAATTAGTCATTTCAGTTGCTGCTGGTGGATGCAGGCTTATTTCTATCATAGAATCATAGAATGTTTTGGGTTGGAAGGGACCCCTAGGGGTCATCTAGTCCAACCCCCCTGCAGTGAGCAGGGACACCACTAACTAGATCAGGTTGCTCAGAGCCCCGTCCAACCTGGCCTTGAATGCTTCCAGGGATGGGGCCTCCACTACCTCTCTGGGCAACCTCTTCCAGTGTTTCACCACCCTCGTTGTAAAGAATTTCTTCCTTATATCTAGTCTAAACCTACCCTGTTTTAGTTTAAAACCATTACCCCTTGTCCTGTTCTATGGTGAATGCTTCTCCTTTTGTTTTTTCAGCCATCAGGACGGTTTTGGTTTCAGCTTCCAATGTTTTGCTGACGACAGATCTATCTGATTTGTTACTTGACTACTCAAAGTTACTTGGAATGTCAACATTTTGAAATGTCTGTATGAAAATCTGTCACTATTCTCTTAATTTTTTACTTCATTTCTTTTGCCATCTGAGCTCTGCTTCATGAAGGCAAGGAATTGCCTCTTCTTCAGGATCATATGACACATATATTGTATAATATTCTATTTACAAAGCCATCTTTTTATGATTTGGAAACATCTCACAAACCAAATATACACAAAAAGAGAAATGAAAAGGATTACCTTTGTAGCACATTTTATTTTCTCCTGGATTTCCCCCGATAGAACTTACAAACACAAGAGCATTTGATTCAACTCCTAAAATATACCTTGTTATTAATGTGTTTCTAGTTCAACAATATAGTCCAGATCCACTCCTGCTTTTGCAATTGTCAGTGCAATTGAGCTTATGATTTAATTTTAAATTGGAATTCTCATGGACTTAGCAGGCAGTTTTAAAGTAAGAGCCTATGGTTTTGAGCGTCTGGATGCTCTTGGTATCTCAATTTTTGAACACTGTCCTTGAGACTGAGCGATTTGGCTTCCAAAGTTTTAAGTCAGGAATTTTCAGTCATAAAATTTTAACTGGAGTTTATCATTGATCTGGCAAAAATTAACAGCCCTTTTTATGAAGAGGAAGAGTCTTGTCTACTCTTCTGTCTAAATTCTTAGAATAAAGGATTTTTTTTTAAGTGAAAGGAAGATGTGGTGATAAGAAATTAAAATAGAGAGTAGGTAGTTTATCACTGGAAACAATATCCTAAAGTGATGAGGTATAGCATTTTTTTTAAGTTGGGTAATATATGAACTAGACATTGGGAATGAATGAATTTCACCTCTCGCATTCAGCTCTATGAAGACACTGTCACAAGTCCATTGGAGTCCATTGGTGGTTCTGTAATAAGCATGGGAAATTTTTGCAGGATGAAGTCTTTAAACGGCACTTTAAAAATTGGTACTGGCGGATACTTGCCTAGATGTGTTGCAGTAACCCGCCCTCAAAATTTTGCTCAGGGTACCACCTACTGCTTAATTTCCATTTTCTAAGAAATCTAATAAACCAGAATTCAGTCTTTTTATCCCCTACCACTACACTGGATTGGTCTGTTTGACTGATTGTAGGTTATGATGTGGAAAGTGCCTTGTTATCTAGTAGATGATCTCTGCTTTTGAAAAAGAAAGTACGTTCGTATGTATTGCTCTATGCTTCTTCATGCCATTTGATACTATTGATCACAGCAACTTCTCTCTTGCCTCTAGGAAGCTTGAGGGGTAAACAGAAACACCCTTAAATGACTTACATCCTTCATCTCAAATTAAAACCAAAAGTTTGATTGGGGCAAATGGTTTTCCATGTCAGCAACCATCCCTTGAGAGCCTCTACAAGGGTTATTCCTCTTCTGCCCTTATAAAACATCTATGTGATTCTACTGAAAATCAGTATATATACCCTGATGATTTCCAAAGAAACCATTTATAAGCACCAACTTTTTCTCACTGATACAGAATTTAAAATCCTGTCCTTTTGCTTGTTATCTGTTTCTTTGCTTAATGAGAAAATAAGTTTTCAATATCCATCCCTGCTGCCATTATATTGAAAAAATACTTCAGCCAAAATTGTCTTAAAGGCCCACCTCTGCAATCACCTCTCCTCCTCTGTTATATTACTCCATTGAATCTTTTCCATGCCACACCAAGTTCTTACCTTTTCTTATGATCTTTAGGCAGTCTGGCCTTTCCTTCTTGTTACACCTAATGTTGCTATTAATTTCACATCACCAAGCCCATCCACCAGTGATCTGAGTTACGACATCCTGCTTGTCTCCCCTTCCCATATCTGTGTCTTTGCTCTCATGCCATGAAATCCTTCTTCTGAACTGGTAAACTGCAAGGCCACTACCCTTACTTTGTATAAACTGCTTTTTTTTTTACTTTTTTTTCTCCTTTTTTTTTTTCTGCAATGCCTACAGGAAATCTAATTAAAGACTGGATCTATCTTTAATAAAGCGAATGTTACCATCAACTTCAGTGCAGGTTGGACTGGACTGTACACTTGCTTACTCATTTTGTGCATGAATTTCAAAAACATCTAATTGATTAAAAGTCAATGGGACTTGGTTTTCTAAGTCATCACAGGGTTTTTTAAGATCCCTCTCCGTACCTTGTCAATGAAGTCAGAAGTCAAACCTGTCTTCAAGAAGAAACCACTTTCTACTTCTCTCCTTCTTATGTCCTCCCTCAGAACTTATTGGCTTCCTATTGTGCCACATCTTACATTAATTTCTAAAGTCTGTAGGACTGAAAAAAATACCGTTTCTGTTAGGAATATTTTGAGGCAAATTTAAGCTAAAATAGTAGCAAATGTTTCTGTTGCAACAGGAGAGCCTTTTTTTTACCTTTTCATGTTGAATATGGTATTATTGGCATGTCTAATAATGTTGCCAGGTCATTATATTGCACTTCCCAAACCTTGTCCTGCTTTATGTGTGCATGTGAAGCTAAGGCAGTACAACAAAAGGAGAGGAAGGACCTTTCAGGGCCATATCGTGACCTCAACTCATGAACAAAATTCCTATTGAGAGATGCCAGCTTGTGAGGGGAGGATGTGATTGTATCAAGAAGTGTCTGTCTCCACCCCATACAGCCCCAAAAGGTGCAGTAGCAGTTGTCTGGGTCAAATTCCTAGAAAACACTGACTGGCTTTGGTACTGAAAAGCAACATGTTTGCTAGTGTGGAAACTTTCAGAGATGTACAAATGCCACCAAGTCACAGGACAGTTTAAGTCCCTTAATCTGATGAGAGGAAATTATGTAGATATAGGTCTGGAAAAGGTAAAGGAAACTCTGAGAGGTGATCTGTGCAGAGATGCTTGAATCCATCACCAGAATTGTGAAGGCACTGGCCCCCATGATGCCTTCACAAGAATAAAGTAGATTCACATCACTAGATCTTATGCTTCCTTTGAGGCTATTTGATTTCTGATTTATTAAGTGCTCAGTGTATTTTATTTGATGAGGGTTGATATACTCTACATGTGAGACTTCATGAAAGTCAATATAATCATGTGGATAAGGAGTTTGAAAACCACTACTGTCATAGGTGCAGACAATATTTGGAACCAATTGCAAGCAGATCATTATTAACTGTTCTGCTGGACAAATTTGCTTTAAATCAGGTAGATAAGTCAGCCTAGCTACTTGGGAATGGTAGTGCTTCCATGCTGGGACTGCCAAGAAATGTCATTCTGTTCTTTGTACGTGCAGTATAAAGTATGCTATGGATGAAAATGCTGGCATAGAGATGAAAGGTCAGGTCTTGAGCACTGGAAATTGGCCTCCTAAATCCGTGTCTGAGAATAAAAAGAAAAAGTAATCTTGTGGCTAGAGGTGCTGAGCTCTGCAACTGCCAGTCCTCATGAAAGCTGGTCCTCTCCTTTGTCAGCAGTTAGTCCCTCGCTAATCACCTCTTCCATCAGGACAGCTCTGTAAAGCAGTGAGCGTGAACCTGCCTCCCACACGCAGCAAAATTCATACCGTCCTCTGTGAGAGAAAGGAGGGTGGGCAGGACCCGGCACTGCTCTGTTCATTATTAACAACAGCTTCCATGTCAACAGTGTGATGTCCCAGCACACATGTGACTCCCGTGTGTTCACGAGGCCCCTGAGCCCACCACTGTGCTCTAACCTCCTGTGAGGAAATGGCAAATCAGTCGCTGGTATATTTGGCAGAAGCATATATGGGTCTAGAAGTAATCACTGCAATCTACCTAAAATCTCTGTTGGGGCTTTTGCTCCTCCTCATTGCCCGCCCCAGGCAAGGGAACATGGCAGCTGCCTCACAGTCCTGCAAATATTTTTTCCAGAGCTTTTGCTTCTGTAGGGTAAAAACCAATCCTCTCCCCGTGCCCCTTGCAAACTGCTTGTTTGCAAGCATCAAGGTAAACATTTAAATGTCACTTAAACAAAAAAAAATAGGTAGGAGGCACGTTAAAGGAACTTCATCTCCACTTCACCTCCACTTCACATCAACACCACTAAACGCATTGTTACAACAGTGACTAAAACTGTCTAATAATATCATCAGTGGCAACTGGTCAGTTAAAATGTTTTTTAATTGTGACTTGAATGTGTTTATCAACCTCTTTTTGTGACATTAAAAAGACAGCAAGAGAAACACATGGAGACATTGTCCTCGAGGGAAAGGATTAATCATCAGTGAGTGAGCAGGCCTAAGCAGATGGTCAGCTAAGCTTTCCTGAAGTCATTTCTTCTATCCACCATTCAGTGTCACTGCCAGAAACAAGAAGAAGTGTTATCTTGACATTGAACATCTTTATAATAAAATCACTAATTGGCGTCTAATACCAAAGGCTTTATAGCTGTAAAATTGCAACAGAGGTAGCTAAGTGGTTGACTGGGTTTCATTTTAATAAACATTATTTTAAAAATCCTTCCTTAGCACAGTCAACATTGAGCTATCATTGTGAGACCCCTCTGCATATGATGGTGCGTCTCCGTTAGCTCAGTTCCAAACGGAACGATTGGGAGTGTTTTTAACAGCAAAGCAGATAAACGTGTCAGTGCCATTGTGCTGTTATTTTTCATGTATATGTAATGCTAATATTTTACAGGAGATGTTCGTTAGGATTTAGTTCTCAGATTCTTCTTGGGTTTTGGCAACCAGCGAGAGTCTGTCATAATAAATTATCATTTTGGGTCTTGGAAACATATTTTTTATGAAAGCTGAAAATGTGTCAGCATTGGACATCCATGAAATTTTCATGGTTTATTAAGGATTTCCTTTTCCTTTATCCTTCTCCCTTTAGCCAGCAGTATTTAGAGAAAACATTTCTTTCCCCATTAGCCATTCACTTTTTTTTTAAAATGCAATCAAATCTGGGATGGAAAGAGTTACTAATTACAGCAGTTGTGTGAATATAGCCATTGTTTTTATTATTATTTGAACGTGTAGGTCTTGTTTCCATCACTCATCTAACTCATTTAGCAAATCTTTTCATAAAGTGGACGGTGAGAGCCGGATTCTGGCTTTACCACACCGAAGTCAGCCTGGAGTAATTCAGAGACTCTGGACAGTGGTTGGGGTGGCTGGGGCAGGGGCCAGGCTCGACAGTTCATCTCCCAAGAGCACCTTTAGTGGTGCTTGACCACGATGCAACCAGCACGATGCTGCTGCGCTGGTAGCTGGGCCTGATTTGAGGTTCATTTAAAGCAATAGAAAGAATCCTGTGGACAGTAATAGCTTTCAAACAGGGCTTTTGATTCTTTTACAGGGAAATTTGAAATTTGCAGAGAGGGCAAATGCCTGGAAAATTATATAAATATGTTATGTCATAATATTATATGTCCCAAAATATTGGTAAAGGGTGTTTTTCCCAGAGATTAGAGCATTAGTGAAAAAATAATGATTAACCTTTAAAATCAGATTGGCATTTCTTTTTTTCTCCAAATGTAGAATTAATACGCATTTTTTAATCATTAGTGTAATTTTCAGGATGATACTTTTGTTCTTTTGGCTGTTGAACTGTTACGGCTGCTAGTAACCCTTCAAATTGTTTGCTTCATTCAAGCATTCTTTTTTGAATAATTCATTAGGCATTATTATCCAAGCGTGGAACACCTCATTTAGCACTGGTGATCTTTTCCTTATGTGTAGCTGACAGGCAATCAAAGTTTTTATCAGTGCAGAAAATTTGCAATTCAGAAATGTAGTTGCAGCAATTAGTAGCTATCAGGTAGCATAGGAAGGACAGCTTCATAAAAAGAGAGAGTTGAATGAGCTCAACTGATGTTAGCACAAAAGTAATGGATAAAACTAACCAGCTGTTTCTAAATTTACCAAATGGAACATTCCTTTTTCTCAGAGTAGAAGCTTTAATTAACTTTGTGTTATGTGTGGCTTCACAAAAGGAGAAGTGACTAGGTGACGGAATATCCCTCTTTCAGTGCCCTTCACTTAATTTTGTAACTGTATTAAGACACCCTGTCGATATCCAGCTCGCTCTGCTGTCTCACTGCAGGACAAACTTGCCAGCTTTCTCTTTGCTCACCTTAGGCCCACAGGAGAGCAAGAAGTTTTTAAAATGTACAGCAAATTTGTTCTCTCTCCCTGATGCAGCACATGCAGTGACTCTCAGTCTGAGAATCCAGATACATATTTCTAGGAAACAAGGAGGAAGAAGAGCCTGTGGAAGCAGGAGGAAGGAGTCAACTTCTAATTTCATGTTTTAGCAATTATTCTAGCTCATTTCCATACTGCAGATCAGGTGATGCTTGTGATGGGTTTGAACATTCCACTTTCCAGAATGTGACTTGGATCTCATTGGGCCAAAGAGAAGAGGAAAGCTCAGTGTTTGTTGGAGTCCTGGAGGAGACCTGGGTTTTGGTCTTGCTCCTGGGATGATTTATCCAGTTTGGGGTTGGTTTTTTTTCCCAGGATTTAACTTCAAAGGCACAACTGTCCTTGGGGATCTGCGAAGGGGATCCAAGCCCCCACATTCTGGTGAGTGCTCTAATTGGCTTGAGCCACTTACTGACGGAGTAAGTGTCACAGCTCCATCACCTCCTCGTACCATGTTTTAAAGTAAGAGTGCTCCCTGATCTCTTCATGAAAGAAAAAGAAAAGCCTGAAGGTTCTTATCTGAGAGGAGATGTTTCATGGCACTGGATCCCCGAGAAGCATTGCCTGCCTGCTGCCCCAAGCAGAGCAGCTGGCCGGTGAGAGGAGCAGGCAGGAGAGGACACCCCATTCCCCAGGGGCTATCTCCAAGCAACAACAGGCTGTGCAGCACCCTGGCTGCAGGGCAGTGCAGGAAGCTGGGGGGCCAGGTCCCCTTCTGAGCTCCCTCACTCTCACCAAGCACTGTGGATGGGGGCTACAGGCGTGTGAGGGCATCTACCAGGGCAAGGTCTCTAGAAATCAGGCATGGCAAAGCTCGTGGGCTCCAGGGCTTCTGTCCTGTCTTGTAGCCTTTCACGAGTGAAGTTTCAACAAAGCTCTTTTGCTTTTTAATGCGAACCTTTCAGTGTCCAACTGAAAGGAGACCACTCAAAGTGCAGAGCAGTCCAATTGCTTCAAGAACAAGAAGGTATATGGAGCAAGGCACCACATCAGTTACTTATGTGTCATGGTGATGGAGACTGTGAAAGTGGGGAGGAAATGCAGGGAATTTGTTGCAGTGCAATTTAGAAACATTTAAAAACTCCTCTCTGTGTGCTTATTGCTGGTCCGCTGTATTCAAACAATCCTTTTAAGCACCAGTATGGAGCCACGCATGGGAATTGCAAACATTATTTCATCCATTGTGTTATCTGCTTCCTTTTAGTGAGATGAAACGATGCCATGTTTCACATACTGTTCCTTCCCCTGACAGCAGCCACAGGGCTCAGGAAGCTGCTCGGAGCAGCGTGGGCCATCTCCAGCAAACGCTCCCATCTGGGGAGGCACTTGGGAGGCTGCGGAGGAGGCAGGTGTGCAGCCGCCAACCCCCACTCCCCACAGGGAAAACTCTGCATTCCCAGCAAAAGGAGCCTCCTGGCGCGTTCTCCTGTCCCAGGGGTCTGCCTGGCCTTTTGCTGACAGCGTAATTTCCTTAGGACTCTCAGAGTCTGACATCTCTGTTCATGACCCTTTTTCCTCAGCAACATTAATATCTGCTGCAGGTCTGGCAGGTGCAACGTCCGCTAATTGTGTCTGCATCGCCAGGCCTTATTCAAACACCCCTCTAACATCTGAATTTCTACATGGGCAATGAACAGACCTCCTTTTCTCCTGGAAAGAGT
>NW_009259177.1:1854524-1866102 GCF_000687185.1 Egretta garzetta | reverse complement strand
AAAGAGTGCACTGATCGCTCATGACCTCCTGGCCAACAATTCCCCATCAAGAAGAAACATATAGTTAGGAAACATGCCTAAGCCATCATTGTGAAAACTGATCATGCGCCTGATGGAACTGAATAACACTTGCCAGTCTGCATTACGGCTTGTGTCACAGGCACAACTGAAGCACCTTTACAAGATGAACAAGGAGACATCTACCTCAAAAAGCCAGAAATGGTTGATATCCACTTGACTGACATGGCTGGCAGAAAGCAACACAGGGGGAATCCGCAGTGACCAGACACTGAGCCAGGCAGAGGGTAAGTCTGGGCTGAGGAGCTGCTGTGTGGGTGAGTTTCCCATCCCTTGCGAGCCAGTGAAGCGAGATTAACCTGGCACTGATTGCTCATCCCTGGCACTGGTTACTCAGTCCCATTCATTTTTCAGAAGTAAATAAGATTTTGAGAACATGCTTTCTTCATAATAGATACTCCCCCTGTGATCTCTACCACAACCAGCCACCTAATTAGGTAGACATTTGAAATATAAATGGTAATTAAGATAATACTTGGTCAATACTAGATTTGTGTCCCAACTGGTTCTTTCTACCAGCAAATGCTGAGAAGCTTCTGAAATACCACTTTTTTCTTGATGTCACAGATACAGGTGTATGGATTTTAACATTGAGAGAAGCTAGACAACCTTAGGGAAGGTAAACAGATAAAACTCAGACTTGACAATCCTGAGATATTTTTTCCCCCAACACTTAAAATTCTCATCACTTCTATTTAAATGAACCAGTATAGGTCATTTGGATTGTGAACTAACAAGTGCTTCTAAGACTGAAAGGAATCAACCTTCTGCACACCCCGGCTTTGCTGGAGAGGGGAATTAAACAAAAAATATAGGTCCTAACTAATTTTTTGTGATTTTTTGGGGGGGGGGATTGTTTTTTAAATGAAACCAGTATGATGTTGTAGCAAAATTAAGATTCAATAGTGAAACACGAGAGCGAATGGGAACTTTTTTGTGTACAGCCACACCATACTGACTTGGTCTTTTTGTTTTTAATCCTGTTTTGGTTGCTACACAAGTTCCCAGGTTAGACATAAATATTTTATGACATGTCAAAACTTGCCTTGACGCTTTTCAGAACTGTATAGAACTGGTTCCAGCTCTAAAATGTCTCCAGCTGAAAGCCTCTGAGATCACATTGGAGCTGGAGGAAATTACTTGTATTGCACCCTATCCTGGTCACTGGATTCTCAGACCAAATGAAATGTAAAGCTGTGTCCTAGAAAAGCCAGGGTGTTTTAACTAGAGAGGAAGAAGAATCCTGGGACGGGGAAGTAGATAGACCTATTTTAATACTGAGGTTTTAGGGGATTTTTATCAAAAAGTTAGGTGGAAATGATTATTGTATCCATGCAGGAAGATGGTCTATTAATTCTTGCCAGATGTGATAAATTGCTCAGTGTTACATAAACCAATGCAGTTTTGGTGATCAGCACCAACTGCCATCTCCCCTGCCATGCTGTACTGCCTAAATCAAACCATAAGCTTTTGACCTTGAAAGGCAGTGGGAAAACCTGCAGCAACAGGTGCCTTTTTGAGATTTCTAGTACCCTTGGACATTTATCGGAAATATTTTTAGGAGGAAAACTTTTCAAGCTAATGAAGTTAGAACTTCTCTGAAATGTCAGTCTTATTTCAGGTTCACACAATATGTTGAGTCAAGTAATTCCTTATGTTTAAGCTCAGGTCCTTATACAGCTTTTTGGAGAGTGAGAGTTGCACAGCCTCACAGTCTTGCACGCTTATTAGTGCTGTCCCAAATCCTATGGAAAAGGACAAAAGGACTTTGAGGTCTGTCACAAGGTAAATAGTCCTAAATCTGTACCACTGAAGTATGAAGCCCCCGCTGCCAGGTGGCAGTAGTAAGTGCTAAGAGACGACATTGCGTTGCTTTTGTTTTCTGAAACTCTCTTCTTTGTTTCCTTCTTCATTAGTGGAGGAAGTGGCTGAGCACAAGTATTAGTCAACACATCTCTCTTTATTATTGTTATTATTTTGGCAGAGGTTGGTCTGTGTTCACTCCCACCTGGGTGTGGAGATGCCAGCCTGATGATTTGCCCTCTGAAACTAAACCCAGCACCCTGATAAATACTGAAGTTATGGGGAAGGATTTCCCTGGCTGGTCAAAAGTTTTGGAGAAGCTTAACTCAGATTAATTTATTGGCCAAGAAGAGCAAAGGTCCCTAATTAATTTCTCTCCTAAACTTTTCTGATAATTAAGAAGAGACACTGGTCACTGAGGTCATCACTGAGCAAGCAGAGGAGGAGAGAAAAATCACCAAATGATTGTTTCCCCAAAACTACCGTGTAGCCATTCCCACGCCCAAGACATACCTTTCCATCTGGTCTCACAGTTTTTTCTAAGGGCGGTTTCTTTCTTCTCTAATTATTTTTTCACAAATCAAATGAAGTCATTACACAGTCAGAGAGCATTAATCACCTTATGTAACTTCACTGCAGTGAAAAGTAAAGGCAACACACAAAAATACAATAAGTAACAAGAAAATAAGGGGTGATGATGTGCATGTGGAAAGAACTGCAAAGCAGAGAAATTGCTCTGGATGTGTCACCACTTTCTCAGGTGTATCACAGAAGTATAAGGGAAGTCATCTCACCTCAATGTTGTCTGAAGCACCTGAGGTATAATCCATCTAAAATTCTGCAGAATAACCATTTATGTATCACTAGGAATTAATGACTTTGTAGGTAAAGATTTGAGAGGTCACTGAAGACTAGAAAATATCAAAAAAATAGATGGACAGCTAAGCACATACTTCATGCCAACATGAAGCCAACATGAAGCCAACATGGCTTTCCTGCCAACAGGACTTTTACTGTGACTTCACTGGAACATACGAATAACCATAAGGGCTCAGAGGAAGACATAACTCAGCATCCTGTCTCCAGCAGTGGCCACAGCAAGCACCTAGGGTACAGTAAGAACAAGGCATGCATCTACACTATTTCCCTATATTACTGTCCTAGTCTCAGACTGGTTTTGATTCAAGAGTTTGCTCAAGTCTAATGCAATTTGTCTGTTTAAGTGCCCTCAGTAGATCTTTTTCAAGTGCTTGTCCAGTCTCCCCTTTCCAAATCCCCATCATCTGCTGGCAAGGAGATCTGTAGGTTGAGGAGCAGATTGCAAGATTCTGCCTCTTGCTTCCTTTTGGAAAAAAAATAAGGATACTTCTGGAGACCCACTGTGGACAGCTGCCTGGAGACTTTCTTTGATAATTTCTGAATGAAGAACTCTTGTGAACAGTTCCGATAAAATGCCTGACTCTTAATTCATGGGCAATATTGCAAAAATCGCATGGGTTTCTATTCCTCACTTCATTTCAGCATTGACATATCACCAAATATGCATCTTTAGGTTTCACCTTTGTCTTGGATGAGAAATGTCAGTGGATTTCAGGCATGTTAGTAGCTCACTAAATATTAGTAGCATTATTGTAAAACACTCAGATTAAATGCATCCATCCCTTTTGGAATTGCCTGTCGTTTGAATACACAGAGACCACAATTTTGCATGTATAGAAAAAAAGAAAGCATTGTTTGACTTTTATAATCTGCACTCCTTTTTTTCCCCCCAGTGTAACATAATAGTGTATGTGTTGTCTCTGTAGCGAGGGACCCATCAGAAAGTTCGGATTTGCAGCTGAGCCTCAACCAGCTCAACATGTTGTGGTCCATGGTTTTTGTACAGGTCCTTCCCCAAAGACAGATAGGATTTCAACAGGCCATGCTTAACATTGTTAAGGATGTATAACTCAATAACCCCATGACTCCCAAGCACTTTAGACCAATGAACCACTGTCAGCTGCTGATATGTCTTGCAAACTCCCCATCCTCGTATAGAGCCTGGGACATGAGGTGATATAAGGGGTTTCAGTCAAGGTCCCTGTCATACAAAACTGACAGGTTCATATATGTTGCTGTTTTGTATTTTCCTAGACCATGTGAGGACTATTTGTTAAGGACCTCAATGATGACAAGGGATGAGTCAACAGCAGTTTGGAAACTACAGCAATGTAAAAAAAAAATCCAGAGACCTGCTGTTAGGAATCAGCTTCACTGCTTGCCAGCACCAGCAAGCACCTGGTCAGGCCTTCAGCAGGCAATATACGGGCTGTAGCTCTTCATCAACAAGTGTAATGAAGTTAGTTTTGTTCAACCAGAGACAGGACCATGTGGGTCCTGAAACCCAATTATCTGAAAATATGCTTCGCGCATTGCTAGTAAGAGAGGGAAATGGTGCCGCTAGGCATTGCCTTCAGCTCCCCAGCCAAGAGTCTATTAGGAGGTGCAGACAAACGTGATGGTGCCTCACACTGATGACGGGAAATAAGATTGTCGAGTTGGTGATCTGTGAAAAAGGAGTAAAGTTCAATTTGGTCCAGAAGCTAGAAAAATACGTACATAAAATATTTTAGGTGCTGCTACAAAATATATCTAGCTCTGTATTTATTTTTATATACATGAAATGAACTTTAGACCTTTCTTATGTGTTTATGCTTACTTGTCTTGCTTCCTACTCAAGCAGCATTGTGCAATGATTAAGGAATATGACCATGAGTCTTTTTGAGGCAAGAGTAACCGTCTTGTCAATTAGTAACCTAATTATTGACTTGAGATTGTATCAGAAAATTCCCACATATTCAAATTAATACTGGATTAGAAAACTTTCTGCCCTAGCTTTGTATTTATGACATTTGCCACTCAAGTGCTATCAATAGCTCTTCCCTTGCTCTGTTAATCGGTGCCTTGATTAGAGCAGAACAAATGCTCCGGCGAGTGCCAAGCTTTACTGTTGTTCTGCCCTTTTTGGAGTTACTGTGAAATAGTTCCTAATGCTAAAGAGAAACTATACCACGCTAAACCACAGGCACGTAGGAACAGGATGAGATGCTGTCAGCTATGGGAAAGACAGAAAACCTATTTTCAAAACTTTGTGAATGGGTTAATGCTGTTGCTAGGAAAAGATTTGCCCTTCTGCAGATCCGAAGGGGGGTAGTGTTGACAGTAAGGAGTAGGGGCCTAGCAAGATTTTAAGTTTTTGTGTGACTTTTATTTCAGAGAAAGAAAGGGCATTGACAACAACAGCTGCCTGTAGTGCAGCTTCCCCTCCTTTTTTTTTACACTTGACTTCTAATATGGATTCCAGGCATGATTCAGCAAACAGAGGGAAGAATATTTTTACAGACATGGACTGGCACAGCATTAAAAAAAAAATTTTTTTTCCTGAAACCCAATTATCTGAAAATATGCTTCGCGCATTGCTAGTAAGAGAGGGAAATGGTGCCGCTAGGCATTGCCTTCAGCTCCCCAGCCAAGAGTCTATTAGGAGGTGCAGACAAACGTGATGGTGCCTCACACTGATGACGGGAAATAAGATTGTCGAGTTGGTGATCTGTGAAAAAGGAGTAAAGTTCAATTTGGTCCAGAAGCTAGAAAAATACGTACATAAAATATTTTAGGTGCTGCTACAAAATATATCTAGCTCTGTATTTATTTTTATATACATGAAATGAACTTTAGACCTTTCTTATGTGTTTATGCTTACTTGTCTTGCTTCCTACTCAAGCAGCATTGTGCAATGATTAAGGAATATGACCATGAGTCTTTTTGAGGCAAGAGTAACCGTCTTGTCAATTAGTAACCTAATTATTGACTTGAGATTGTATCAGAAAATTCCCACATATTCAAATTAATACTGGATTAGAAAACTTTCTGCCCTAGCTTTGTATTTATGACATTTGCCACTCAAGTGCTATCAATAGCTCTTCCCTTGCTCTGTTAATCGGTGCCTTGATTAGAGCAGAACAAATGCTCCGGCGAGTGCCAAGCTTTACTGTTGTTCTGCCCTTTTTGGAGTTACTGTGAAATAGTTCCTAATGCTAAAGAGAAACTATACCACGCTAAACCACAGGCACGTAGGAACAGGATGAGATGCTGTCAGCTATGGGAAAGACAGAAAACCTATTTTCAAAACTTTGTGAATGGGTTAATGCTGTTGCTAGGAAAAGATTTGCCCTTCTGCAGATCCGAAGGGGGGTAGTGTTGACAGTAAGGAGTAGGGGCCTAGCAAGATTTTAAGTTTTTGTGTGACTTTTATTTCAGAGAAAGAAAGGGCATTGACAACAACAGCTGCCTGTAGTGCAGCTTCCCCTCCTTTTTTTTTACACTTGACTTCTAATATGGATTCCAGGCATGATTCAGCAAACAGAGGGAAGAATATTTTTACAGACATGGACTGGCACAGCATTAGAAAAAAAATATGAAAAAAAAAAAAAAAACCCAAACAAAACCAAACCTGGAATAACATAATGGGCTTTCTTTATTTGATGCATCTAAAATACGGATCTAAACAAACATGCATACGTCTTAATTTGTAAGATTTTTATGGGGCTCTTGCTTTAACTGCAGAGAGTCATTTGCTGGGAAGGCAGACTGTGTAACAGGGCTCTCTGGGCTAACTCAGAGAAGGTTCAAACTCACTTCAAAATGGAAATATAAAGCCACTAAATTGCATTATCTGGAGATTCATCTTGTTGCTATTTGAGTACATGGCAAATAGACAGAGAATGATTTTGTGATCCAGAAATGCCAGAAATGGCACTGACAGCTGCGGTACTTCTCCCCTCCTTCTCAAGTGCTCCCTTTCCAAATCTGGGACAACATTTTTAAGGTTGAGGAACAGATTTTTAAAGGCAAGAGTAAACCTCGGGAGCTCTTCCAGCTTATCCTCATGCCCCAAGACAAGAGTAACTCCTTCTAAACCATATCTACTAGACTGGAACGTATATACATAAGCTATTCACCTTGAGCAGGCAACTATGAGGAGTCAAGGGTTGGCTGCATATTAAGTTGAAAACACACTGGGCACACACAAGTACAGGCATAGAAGAGAAAAAAAACTTCTGAGGGAGACAGAAGCTTGATCAGTGTGGGAGTGAGATTTTTTTCAGATGGTTCTGAGAGTTGGTGGTTATTGTATTTTAGCATATGATTAGAACAGCTTACGTTTGGATATTGTTGAAATCTAATGGACAGTGGATAATCTTCAGCAATTTAAGTGTGAATTAAAATGATGAATGTCTCCTTTTGTTGAAATGGTAGCACTGTGTTTCATGTTACTGGTAGAAATAATTTATACAGCTGATGAGAGAAATACTGTATTGGCAGAAACATTAGAAAGAAGCCTGGAAATTATGGATGGCAGCACAGACCTTCATAAAGCACCATTTTTCTTTTTTGCAACTTTAAATCCCCAGAAGTTTGCACCCATAGTGTCCATACCTCCTCCTCCTCTTTAGTAATGGAAGGTTGTTCTTCTTACTTAAATAAAATAAAATAAAATAAAATCAGTTGAAACTGGCAAGGTCAGTCCGAATATTTTTCAGTACCACATGTGTCCTCTGCTGGTTCAGGAGATCTCAAATCTACACATTTTGCTGGTTCTGGGACTGGCAAAGAAATGGTAGAGGAGGGACTGACAGAGAGTACAGACTACTGGTGATGTGCACAGGGATGCGGATGTAGCTACCATTTCTACGCTAAAGTTTTAATAATGCTTTCATTTTCTCTTAAGATTACCAGAAATGGAGACTCATCCCTTGTGATCCCTGTGTTAATTGTGCTGTTTATGATAATAACTTTCTTGATTATTTTGGATGATTTGAGTTCTGAGACTTTTCTCATATATATGTGAGTGCATCTGCATGTTTTAAGATATGAAGATTGCTCTGGTGTATTCCTGTTAAATTGCATGGTAATAACTATAACAATATCCCACATAAATTATGACTGTGGAGACTTACCTACTTGTCCTTGCCTCAGCTAATTATATTTCACCCCCATTCATTTTTTTCATGCTGTCACTTCAAATGTATATTTTTTGGTTCTCTAACTCTGCGGTAGCTCTAGTATATTCCCTGACAGCAGAGTGGGTTACAGTTACAGTGGGGAGACTTGCTGGACTAAATGAACTGAAATGAAAGATATTTTAGTCTCTTGACATACAATCCTCAAGTAACTGTATGGAAAGCACTGATTTTTTTTAATGATTAACTATTTCTGGCACATAATTCAGATGCCCGAAAGCAGGCACACCTGGGGACAGCTGTGGTGCAGAGGCAGTCCAGCACAGGTCAGACACCGCACCTCCTTGTTTTTCAGGGGCTGGGCCACTGGTGTGAAGCCCAGGCTCTCTGGACCATGCATGAGGAGGAATGGGCTGCCAGAACCAGGGTGAGCCATAAAACCTTGCCCCTCTTGAGGTTCTGGCATTAACCGACTGGAACCACGAAGGGTGGGATCGTGCCTGTCCTGCAGAGCTCAGCTGTCCAGACCTGCACTTTTAAAATGCATTATAGCTTATGCTCTATATTGAAGACCCTTGATATGAGAGCACTTGCCCAGGAAGTGACCGATATGAATTCAAGTTCCTCCTCAGTCCAAAAAGATCCAAACTGTTACCCCCAGGAGGGCGCCCAAACCCAGGGAGCACCCAAACTACAGCCAGTCTTTCAGCTAATTGTCCATTTATTTTTAAAAGCAACTTACCCTTGAAAAGAACATTCTTCTAGGAAAAGTTTGGCTCTCGGTTTTGTTTTGAGTGGGTGGACGTCTTCAGAGAGCAACCCTGCTTGGAAGAGCAGCTTTTTGTTGAAGGGCAGGACTGGCTGCACATCTTCTGAGGCTCCAGAGGAGCTGAGGACACGTTGTCCCCCCTCCCCATGCCTTCTGGTCTGCGTTGTCCCAGAGGAGCAGTGCTGTTATTCAGAGACCTCTTTATTCAAAAAATATGTTTTCAACGAGGCTTTTTAACACTCTAGAAGCTGCCCTAATACGAATGCGACATCGGTTACATAGCAAGCTGTTAGCAAGGTAGGCAATGTAGGTGCCTTCACCGTGAATGCCTCAGTGCACCACTTAGATTTCTGCCATTTACATTTTTTCCTTTTCTGAAGCATTTATAGGTCTCTAATATATCCCATTTTACCTTGCATGTCCTTCTTGTAAAAAAAAAAATAAAAAAATTAAAACTCCTCAATGGGAGGAGGATTTTTTTGTCAAAACACTTCTCAGCTTGATAAACAATGAGGTATTTCAGTCAGATTTAAAACTATAATTTCCAAAATTTTTACCAGTTATCCTGGTGACATTGTTACTGTATTAAGCTTTCTATTCTCTCTCTGGCTTCTTATACTGTCAGATATTATCAGAGTAGCTAAGCATCTCACGCATAAAATCAATACCAAAAGTAAAATCTCTACAGGGGTTCATACTCTCTGGCAATGCTCCCTTTTCACTGGTAAAAAATGTGCTTGAGTCAGGGCTTTTTGTTTGGTTTTGAAGAATGAAGGGGGAAAATGTTTAAGAATAAATGTGATATTTGAATCACGTGAGCTGCGCCCACAACAAGAAGACTCCTTAGAGGTCCTGGCAGCACCTCCTGAAGAGGGGTGCCCCGGGGTCTCCCCATGCCCATCGAGGTGGGTGTCCCCACTCCCACCTGTGCCCGCTGCCTGAGGTCACATGGGTCGGGGGCAATGGCGCAGCCGACCACCACAGGCTCTGCCCCGGCACCTGCAACCAGGCTGGGTGGCCTTTGCACCCTGTGGTCCCTGGCAGCACCGGGGCTGCTGTCCCTGAGGGGGTCGGCGTAACCCCTTGTTTGAACCATTGACCTCACCCGGCTTCCACACCTTCCCCCGAAATATTTGATTTCAGTTAAATTGGGCACTTTTATTTGTTTCTAAACCCCCCTCTCTCATCCGTCTGTTGAAGTATTTGGTGTCTTGAGTCGTCTCCTCCACAGCTTTTTGCCATGTTTCTCCCCTCAGGAGTCTCTTTTTCAGGATAAATAGATGCTATTTAGTTTCTCCTCATATGGAAGCTCTTCCATACTTCGGATCATTCTCATCTCTCTTGTCTAAAACCTATCACTATCCCCTTTTTTACATTGAGAAACCAGGAGTGCAATGAATTACCTCAGATATCGATGCACCAAGGGTTTAAGCAATGGCATAATGATGTTTTCTCTCTCTGCTATCTTTTTCTCATCTTTCTGTGCACAGGGACACCGATGAAACCCCCCCTTAATAATGTCACCAATGTCACTGTGGAGTTTTCTTTTGTATTGTCATTTGTGTTGCATTTTAGAAAGGAAGAAGTATTTTTAGTAACATGTGAAGCATAAAAGCAGGTGCTGCATCTTTCAGTTTCACAATTTAACCCAAATGGCTTTCTGTGTCATTAGCTTCATGCATTTTTTTAAAAGAACTACAAACTACAATCTAGGTTAGTTTTTTTCCACATAAAATTTCCAGCAGTAGCATATGTGCTTGTTGTGTAGTTGGGGCTGATCCAAGCTGTGCAGAAGTGCATTGGATAGGGTCGTGCCCGCAGTTACCCTGCAGTGCTGTGCTCACGAGAAGGGCTGTCGAAGGGCTCCTGGTTCTCCCCCAGCCTCCCTGGCAGGGACAATGTGATGGAGCTGTGGTCTCCTGGAGGTGCCCTGCTCCTCGCAGCACGCACCCCGTGCTTCAGTTCAGCCTCATCCCGACTCCAGGAGGAGCGTGCAGCCGGCGCTAGGTCTCAGAGTGGTGGCTAGCTGCTGCCAGTGGCCCTGCGCTGCTGGCAGACGACGGTGGGGAGGGCCCTGGCTTCACAAAGGGGGGACTGGCTGACTCCCATTTAGCAAATCAAACACTGGCGGGCAGGCCCACGCATTCTGTGGGTCCAGGCTAAGTGAGTTTGATGCCAAAGTAATTTAGTTCCCACCCCCCCACCATGATGAATTTTCCTCTGAGAGGCCCACGCAGAGCTCACGCTCAGGTTGTTTGTGGTGATGGTTTCTATGAAGATGTGAGCTGACACCAGCACCCGTTTCACGTGCAGTTGTTCTCAACTGCAGCCCTCCTTCATGCCGCCCATCCTTGTGCCAGCCACCTAAAATAAGCTGCGCTGTAGATGCAGTTTCCAATAGTGACACTGATATGGGTTAACCTAAATTTTGGGAATCCAAGCTAAAAGAAAACTGATTCTTCAGAAACTGCAGGCTACCCACCCCTGGAAACAAGCATTAGCATTGGCTGTGTTGCCTTAGAGCAACCTCGTGGCTGCCCTTATGGGGGGGCTGGTGCCCCTCTGGCTAGGGAAGCAGCTACTGGTATTTGCTCTTTTATTGCCAGTCCTGGAGCAAGCATATTTCAGCCAGATCAGAAAATCTGAGACATTGGTTTGTGCTGCTGATTGGCAGCTTTTGCTTCTGCAGTAAGTGCAGTAATAACAGCAGAATGTTTCTGTGGTTCCTCAGGACGCTTTGTGAGCAGTCACCTCTGACGGACAGCAGAACAGACCATATTCACGCACGCAACTCTTTCTCAACTCTTGTCATTGCTGCTGTAAGCCCGAAAAACTGTTGTCACTACAGTCCACAAAATTCATATGCTGCCACATCCCACAGCCCGTTTCCCAGCTTACTCCATGCTGCAGGACCAGTCGCCCCATC
>NW_009259177.1:1850639-1854473 GCF_000687185.1 Egretta garzetta | reverse complement strand
TTTTCCCTGCCACAACTGTGGTGAAATGTCTTGGTGAAACTCCCAGATGACCATGGGAATTAGACCGTACTTTGTGTTAGAGAAAAACACTGAACATATCCCCAGTGATTATTAAAAAAAAAAAAAAAAAAAAAAAAAGCAGTGAGAAGGTTTGTCCTTAAAACTAGAAAATAGAGGGTGAACCTCAGACTGAAATGAAACCCCACCACCTCCAGGCCTCAGGGACCTCCCTCAATGGCCTCCAACAGATTCCTCTGCATGGCACCGGGCTGGCCTTCAGCATGAAGGTCCCTCCTAGCTGCTTCACAAGGAGTTCTTTTCAAGGTTGGGCAAGAAACTATTTTAAAATACCCCCAAAAATAAACCAAGAAAATAACAGTAAAAATGCTTTCCTCCCATCTTACTTGGTGCTTTGGTGACTGCATCTGGACTCCTTTGTCCCCTCCTGGTCTCCCCAGTCCAGGAAAGACACTGGCGTGTGTGGTGGGGGCCCAGCCTTCATGATGGTGAGGGGCCGGGGCACACGGCACCCAGGCAGGCTGAGGGAACCGCCTTTGGTCATGAGGGTGGTGAGACACTGGAGCAGGTTGCCCAGAGAAGGTGTGAATGCTCCATGCCTGGAAGTGTTCAAGGTCAGGTTGGCTTGAGGGCCAGGTCAGGGCCTTGAGCAACCTGATCTAATGAAAGGTACCTGTCAGCCTCACCTCTGTGCCTGGGAGGATCATGGAACAGATCCTCCTGGAAGCTATAGTAAGGCACAGGGAGGACAGGGAGGTGATTTGAGACAGCCAGCATGGCTTCACCAAGGGCAAGTCTTGCCTGATCAACCCTGTGGCCTTCTATGATGGAGTGGCTACCTCAGTGGACAAAGGAAGAGCTATGGCTGCCATCTATCCAGACTTCTGTAAGGCCTTTGACACAGTCCCCTACAACATCCTTCTCTCTAAATTGGAGGGGAGTGGGTTTGATGGATGGACTGTTCAGTGGATAAGGATTTGGCTGGATGGTCACATCCAGAGCACAGTGGTCAACGGCTCAATGTCTGGATGGAGATCAGTGATGAGTGGTGTCCCTCAGGGGTCTGTACTGGGACCAGTACTGTTTAATATCTTCATCAACAACATAGACAGTGGGATTGAGTGCGCCTTCAGCAAATCTGCAGATGACTCCAAGCTGAGTAGTGCAGTTGACACACCTGAGGGGTGGGATGCCATTCAGAGGGACCTGGATAAGCTCAAGAAGTGGACCTATATAAATCTCATGATGTTCAACAAGGCCAAGTGCAAAGTGCACCTGGATTGGGGCAACCCCCAGTATCAATACATATTGGGGGAATGAAAGGATTGAGAGCAGCCCTGTGGAGAAGAACTTGGGGGTGCTGATGGATAAAAAGCTGGACATGAGCTGGCAATGTGCCCTCACAGCCCAGAAAGCCAGCTGTATCCTGAGCTGCCTCAAGGGAAGCATGGCCAGAAGGGTGAGGGAGGTGATTCTGCCCCTCTATTCCACTCTGATGGGACCCCACCTGGAGTATTGCATCCAGCTCTGGAGTCCTCAGTACAGGAAAGACATGGACTTGTTGCAGCAGATCCAGAGGAGGGCCATGAAAATGATCCGAGGGCTGGAACACCTCTCCTATGAGGACAGGCGGAGAGAGTTGGGGTTGTTCAGCCTGGAGAAGAGAAGGCTTTGAGGAGACCTTATTGTGGCCTATTCAATACTTAAAGGGGGCTTATAAGAAAGATGGACTCAGACTTTTTAATAAGGCCTGTTGCAATAGGACAAGGTGTAATGGTTTAAAACTAAAAGAGGCTAGATTCAGGCTAGATATAAAGAAGAAATTTTGTACGATGAGGGTGGAGAACCACTGGAACCCAGAGAGGTGGTAGATGCCCCATCCCTGGAAACATTCAAGGTCAGGTTGGACGGGGCTCTGAGCAACATGATCCAGTTAAAGATGTCCCTGCTCACTGCAGGGGGGTTGGACTGGATGACTTCTAGGGGTCCCTTCCAGCCCAAACCAGTCTATGATTCTATGACTGATATCCTTGTTTTCCTGCTAACTTCCACCAGAAAAGCATAGCCCATTCTGATGCTACGAGGTTTGAACTTGGGATCATTTATGATAGCAGTGTTCGCTCACCATTATTTTGTTGAAGCAATGTAAAAAGACAAGGCTTAATTTGTGAAATGGGCCATCTGTTCCCATACAAACTGCATAATAGAATGCACAACTATTTCAATTAATATAGTAAACCATCTTTAAGCAACACATATGATTTTATATATATTTTTGACTGCAGAAGATGTCATCGTCCTTTGCTCTAATTGTTCTTGATTTTACCTCCTCATCTTTTTATTTAAAGAAAAGGAATGACAACTTGTCTCACTGGGAGCAAAGTTTGCTCATAGATGGATCAGGAATAATTAGACCAAATGGTACTGCAAACTCCAGCAGACAGGATATCTCCATTACAGAGAGTTATGTTGTCATTTCTTTGACCATCCTCCCATCAATCCATCCATCAACAAATTAAAGTTGGCGAAAGAGCCACTTATCTTGAGTGCTTTTTACCCTGATCGCTGTCAATCTAGGTAAATAAACATTTTCCCTAGGCAGAGTTTACATATTTAACCATGTTTCAGGAGACAGTCCCCTTGCTACTCATACATCCAGCAAATCGCATGTGCTTTTGCTGTGTTTCCTGACTCGCCTCACCCACACATTGCACCTTCACTAAATGAGTCCTGCTTCCTCTGCCTCCCTTTGGCTTGTCTTTAAAGATGGGGTGAGTAGGATAAAGATTCATTAAAACCAGCAGACTGAGAAAAGTGTAGAAATGAATTTTATTCCCTGACGTTGGAAAAACCTGGTGTCCCATGCAGGATGCACATCAATAACGGACCAAGAGTATGAAAGAAATAAAAAGTAAAAAGCAGAGCTTTATTATCAAAGCCCGCTTTGAGGAATACGGCAATGCTACTGCATCTGACTTTCATCATTTAAACCATGATACCATAAACGACTTTAGGGCTTCATGATGAACATAAACAATAATATGAGCAGCATTATATTTGATATCTAATAAATATGTATGTGCCAGTGAATACACTGTTAAAGATATTACTTTCTCCCTATTATTTATTTTTCACTTAATTGATACATAGAGCCGTTCACACTGCCTGCTGCCTATCAGGCAGACACGAAGGAATAGCTGTCTTAGTTATTAGTATTAATGTATGCCTAGTGCTTTTCAAAAGACATTTGTACACACACATGTGCATAGAAGGGGTGACATTGCCCTCCTACTGAAGTCAATAGGCGACGTCCCATTGCTGTCAGTAACGACGGGGGCTGTTCCCAAAGCTGACTGTAACTAAGTCAGAATACGACTGAGAACAAACACACCACTGTGGGCAAAGCTGGAGAGTTGTTAGAGAAGCACGAGAGGAACAACAACCTGATACTCCCTCTTGATCATTAAGGACAATTTGTCTTTCCCTCCCAAATACCTTGCAAACATGACAGTGCATTGGTACCTGGCTGGGGACCAACACATTCAGTTTTTCATTGCTGTTGTATGGTCAGGGGCAGAGCCATGAGAGCATGCGGTCGCTTTGCACCCCTGGTGTCCAGCTGAGCTGCAGAAGGCACGGCTCCACTCACAGTGCTAAGGTCCCCTGTGCAGCCCTAGCGAGCCGGGCATGGCCATGCCTGCTGGCCTGCTAACTCCCGTAAATCCTGCAGGCTGCCTGTCTGCTGCTTCGTGCCCTTTCGCCTGATGTAGAACGAGGTGTGATCTCGTAGCCACAAAGCAAACGTGTCTCGGTTGT
>NW_009259177.1:1845809-1850613 GCF_000687185.1 Egretta garzetta | reverse complement strand
TCAAGTGAAGGCAGGACATAAGAAGATGCTTTTTCAGTGGCAACATGCATGTTGGATAATGCTGTCCTGATACCAGTGGAAAACACTGGTCTAAGAAAGGTAAGGATGCCTCCTCAAACAAGTTAGAGTCACAAACAGCAGCACAGCACTGACACTGCCCCCATATGAAGTCAAAGCAGACCCCATACAGCATCTCCTCTCTTTTACCCACAATGCTGTTGGCATTGAACATCTTAATGGTCACAGGCTTTTCGCTTTGGTGCAGTCAAAGCAGAAGCAAAGGAAGATTTGACTTTCCAAACAGGACTTGCCCCAAGTACAGAAACATCTACAACTCTGCAATGGCCATTCCAGATTTTGGTGCACCCCTGTTCCCCCACTTGCTCTTCCTGCCCCGTGGGTGCTCGCCCAGTGTGGAGAGGCTTCGCAGGGACTCGCTGGAAGGGCTGTGCACCCCCTGACAATTTGTCAAAGGCAGGCGATGGTACAGGTGTGCTGTAAAAGTCATCATGGACACTGTTATGAAAGAGGACAATTCAGCGAGGGCACCTTCCCCATGGACTGCAACCAAGCAGATGTGGTAAGTACCATAACCTTTCCTTATGCCCATCTCTCTTCCTACTGCTTGTTCTTCTCACGAGCTCAAGACAGGGGTTTGCTGTAACACTATGAAGAAAGATGTGACTTTTCCACCCTTTTAATAGACAAAATAAGCGAGAGTTGTCTTCCTTTCTTCTGCCAAAATGACTCACTGGACAAATAAAGGGGACCAGATGAGGGATTTCTACTACTAATATTTTAACCAAACCCTACTGCTGATTTCTTTCCTCAAGCCCAACCATAAAACTGGTGTAAATCTGTTCCTGCCAAGCTCAGCAGTTGTACTGCAAGGTGCGTCCTCCCCGGCCTGGTGCCCAATGCCCGTGGGAGGCAGCATGTCCCTGCACCATGTCCACACACCACGTCCCCATGAGGCTGTGTGCACATGACATCACCTCACTTCTCCCATATACATGTCTATAAGCGCAGGGGGGAGAGAGTCAAATGTGCAGGATCAAAGAGGTTGGGGGGGGGGCAGGAGGTAGAGCTCAAGGAGGAGGTGCAGTTTGGTCGCCCCTTCTCCAACAGTCACGGGAGCCAGTGGCAAATGGCCCCACTGCAGCCTGTCATCCAGGGGCTGTTCCCTGGCACTTGCTGCCCTCATCCTGGAGCAGAGGTCTGTGTCTTGCTTTGCCCAGAGGAAAATGCTTCCCATCTCGAGGATCTTGGCAAGATACCTGAGGTGCCTCATCACATCCCATGTGTTTCAGTAATGATGAGATGCCACCCGGTGCTTGGCTCACGCTGCTTGCCCCCTCATTAAATCTCAGCCACATCTTCAGCACTGATACTCTGATCAAGCTCTTCAAATGCAAGCGTAGATGGGGTCTTGCTTGTCGCTAAAGGGGCCCTCAGCAGAAGTCAGAGGTGGGTAAGATGGCTCAGCCGATGTTGCAGGAGTGGCCTCCATCTTTCAGTGCTTGATTTCCTCATCTTAACTCTGCATAAACACTACTTCTTTGCATTTATTTATACTCAAGTTTAAGTGCCTGTGCAAATTATAGCACAGACAGCCAGAACAGAAATGAGGCATTTAAATGGTAAATAAACATTGCCTGTGCATGATGGTGCTTTTATAAATAATATCCCCTTTTAAGCCTTATTCTCTGCCATACAGGAATGTCACTTTTCAGAACATCTGAACCCACAACCATCACACATCAGTCTCTTTATATGCTTATTTAAAGAGCATATCAAACTATTTCTGCGAGCAAAAGGACTAAATTATCCATGAATTCCAGATAACCATCCTTAAGCTGGAAATGTCAACAGTTTTCTATAATAATAGTCCCAAATGTGTCAGCTGTAGTGTTTGGAGTACCTCTCTTAGGAGTGGGCGAGCCATACATTTCTGGGAGCATACTCACCACTGAGCATGTTCTGCCTTTGATTCCCAGCTATTAGATATTGTGTT
The DNA here is from genome assembly GCF_000687185.1 of Egretta garzetta. Classification (NCBI taxonomy): domain Eukaryota; kingdom Metazoa; phylum Chordata; class Aves; order Pelecaniformes; family Ardeidae; genus Egretta; species Egretta garzetta. The sequence goes on along the minus strand of NW_009259177.1, from coordinate 1,848,599 downwards.
CCACATATTTCTCTGCCCTTGCAGTTGTGTAGTGCCTCTGTTGCCCCCTCTGTGCCGTGTTTCTCCTCTAAGAGTGGGAATTGTCAGTAAAGCCCTCCCCAGCCCTGGAGAAGCTCTTGCCAAGCAGGTGCTCAGAGAGGTGCTGCTGGAGCAGAGCCACACTGAGCAGATAGTGGGGTGGGGGCTCTCAGTGTGATTTGATTTTTCTGTCTCCTGGGGGCGGGGGGGGCGGGGGAGGAGGTGAAAGTGCTCAAGCTTCATTATTTTTGCCTGCAACTTGCAGAAACCATTCAGGACTGAAGGCTCCCACCCTTATCACTCCATTTATTGGCATGATACATCCTGATTATAAATTTGTATTCCTGTAGCAATTCCTGGTTGGTTTTTGCTGTTGTCCACTAAAATGCAAAGCAATGGAAAACCTTCCACCTTGCTTTCTCCTTTAACTCCTGAGTTCTTTCCACGAGCTCTGGATTTAGGGCCACCTTCCTGATGGATTTTATTGCAATGTTTACAATGCAGAACTGTAAACATCTACCAAATTCTTGTGATAACTACTGGCCACAACTCTCTAACAGGGAGACATTAAGATTTGCACCTGAAACATTTTAATGAGGACACAGGTGGTTCATGTGCACATTCTCAGCCATGGAGCTGGGTCCCGACTCAAACAATAAACCTCCATGGATAAATTCTGACCAATATGGAAGTGCTGACCTTAGAGAAATGTGTTTCTCAGTCCCGGATTTTGAGCACAGGTAATAACATCGTACTATCTATAGAGCTACATTTGCTCCGACTTGTATGCAGAACCTTCACTGCAGTTAGCAGGGAAGGGTGTGTGTTTACGGTATGTGTGCAAGTGGAAATGAAAAGATAGTCAAAATTTTCCAGCTACCATCCAGAGGCTACCAGCTGCTAACCAGTCATGTAGCACAGTCATTTCCAGCCTTCGGTTTCGAGGAGCAAGTGGAAAGTGGGAACAGACTGCAGTGTTGCTCTTTCCTGAGCTCCCGAAATGCATGGCCTGTTGAGGACCATCCCAAATTGGCTTTGATTTCCTGCCCACCCCATCCTCTGTCTTTAGTAAAAATATGTGACCTAAATTCACAATGACAAGATGGTGCAGGTGTTTTAAAGTAAGTAGTCAGGAACAAGTTTGTCCAAATTGCTCAGAAAGTTGGTAAGAGACCAGGGAGCTTTTTTGCTTTCCAGCCAGCAGGTCCCCACGGTGGAGGCAGCAGTGGCGGTGGGTGGGTCCATGCTGTGGCAAAAGCAGTTGCCCACAGCACATCTCAGGCTGCTGGCCACTTTTCTTGGCAGCCCGAGCACAGATGGGAATGGATGCAGAGGCAGAAACACCTACTGACCCCGCTGAGAGATGCTTCCAGGCAGGCCCCAGATGTGTTTGCAAGGTGGCGTGGAGAAGCTGGTGTTGCTCTCCATCCTACAGTGCCTGTCCCTTGGCTGCATAGCAGGTGTCCCTGTCCAAACCTGTCAACTTGCCAGGCATTAGCTTTCTCTAAAATTTTAACAGACACGAGGGAAATGTAAATTGCAAATTCTTTTCAGCACAACTGTATTTGGTCTTTTTTGTCTCATATTCAGAATACGGTGGTGAGGTTTATTGTAGATGCAGTCTTGCCATCATACTGTAAGATGCAGAACTGAGAAAAAATTGAATACTGCGTGAAAAGGACTGAGGCAAAACACATGAGCGTTATACAGTCTCCTCCTAATGTGGTCTCTCAGAGTGGATAATAATATAAACATTCATCCATTAGAAAAAAACTACCCTTTACTGCCCCCATTAAATACATTGGCAGTCCTATTAAAATACAAGTCAGATTTGTGTTTAATGATCTTGAAAGGAAAGTAATTGCTTGAGTATTACCATTCAAATGTTCTTACAGCAGCATATAATATTTACAGTCTAAGCGCCACTTCTGAGTGCTACGTGGCACTGGAGATGGCCCAGCCTCTCCAGCGAGCGAGTCTGTGTAGCTGAGGTACAGAAATGCTGTGCTCTCTGAGCACTGTAAAGCCTATGAGAAACAACTAAGCAATGGGCTGCATCATTTTTCAATTTTAATAAGTCCTTGAAGGAAAAAAAATCTTTCAAAAACCCTCCAACCCTTGCGAAGGCAGGGCTTGAACGCTGCAAATGCTTGCTCAGGTGAGGAACTGTGGTGTTGCACGCATGAGCCAAGCTCTTTGCTCTACAAGCATCATGTGCCAGCATTGGGCACAAAGTCCTACTGAGACCTGTGGTATTTTGCACCACATTTTTAACCCCTGACAGTGTCTTAGTGAAAACAACATAGCTGATTTGTATTCAACTGTTGCATACGGGTTTTTTGGGAATATCCTCAAATTGAAACTCATTCTGACTAAGGAAGAGGGGAAAGTGAAAATAAAGAGGGAACAAAAATATTTCTCTTTTGTTTATTTGTACAAGTCTGTCAAGTGTAAACGGGGGGAGTATTTCAGAAAGCGTGTGGCAAGAGTGCCTCAAAGAACATCAGAACTTCTCCAGCGGGAAAAAGTGAGTTGCAAGTCCTTTTTCCCTCCTCTCATCTGTCTTGCCTGTCAAGGTCTTGGTCCCTCAGGCTTCAGGAGTGCTGGCGAACTCCTGGGCTTGGCGTCAGCGCGGCACTGCCGTCCCAGCAGCGGCTGGAGGCAGCAGGCCCTGGAGTGTAATGCTTGGCAGGGTCTGCCCCTTGCGCTGTGCCTGTACGGGGCGCAGCGCGGGGAGGCCACAGTCGCTGCCCAGACCCCGGCCCCCACCCA
>NW_009259177.1:1842108-1845790 GCF_000687185.1 Egretta garzetta | reverse complement strand
GGGGGAGGCCACAGTCCCTGCCGAGACTCTGGCGCTCACCTATAAACAAGTTTAATTAAAAAATACTAACAAACTCAAAATGTCTAGGGCATTGCCTTTTGCTGGACATGCTGGTTCTGAGGACGACAATCCTGCCATAGTGAATTAGCTTTTACAGCCTCGGATGCCACTGTCAGCTGCCAGCCCAAGCAGGGAGGACAGCGAGGATATGGTTTGAACAGGGTCAGATGAGATGCAGTAAAGCACCAACATGTACTAATCCAACTGGTGCCATGGGCCAGATATTAATGTTAGAGTTTGGGAAGGACCATAATCACTTCATTATTTGTAATGGTTAATGCTTCTGCAAGGGAGCAGATTATATAGTTTACCTTCTTTGATGCACTTAACTGACAAACTGTTTCCTCTCTCAGGAGGTTTTATTCCTTGCAGAGTGTGGTCTAGGTTATAATCCTTTCCCCACCTCAGCCAGTTGTGAAGTGGTGGTTGAACCAGCCCAGACACAATGATCTTGATTCCCTTCTGCGCTGAGGCTATCTCAGATTGCTCTCACGATAGAAAAGACCTGGAAAGCAGATACAAAGGTAGTTCATGTTCCTGCTAAATCCCCGGGTGATGCCAGGGGGCTTAATGCAGTAAGAATGAGACCTGGAAGCTCTGTGAGTGCTGCGAAATGCCTGTACACCTCTCCATGAGCAAACACGGGGGAAAAGGAAAACAGAGAACCAGGAAAAGGGAAAATGTTTGCAGTTTATGCAAACTAGGCAAAGAAGAGCGGATAGACCCTTCAAGTAACCAGGGGCACACACCTGCCTTTGAAGGCATGAACATCACTGCATATGTGTGTGCAAATCAAGACTTTATGCATGCCCAGGGCAGTTTAGCCGCGTGCCATGCAGAAGAAGTTTTGCAAACCAATTTACCAACCTAAGATCTGAAAATCAGCACCCAGCTCTGCCCTGCTTCACTCTGCAGACCGGTAGGTCCTTGGATTAGGATGCTCAAGAAGCCCAAAACACTGATAGTGCTTTCTCTGGATTTTCTTCAGTCTTTCACGAGTGAGCTGAAAAATGTGCCTGTGCTGAGAGATCTGGAATTTAGCTGAGCTCCTCATTACAGTTTTCTGATTCCCTAATTAGCATGGTTTCAACTTCAAGCTGGAACAGATCAGGTGCAATCAACAAACCAAGGAAAAAATGCACCTATGCGATTTTAACATGACTTGACTCAGCTTCAGGCCAACTAGCCAATACATCTGGGTGACACCACATGTTGCTCTTGAGAACCTGAACAAAACTCTTGTGTTATTACTGCAGTTGGGACTGGGTGTTATTCAGGCTTGATGACCAACTGGTGGTGCTAATGCTTCATTGGATGGGAGGTGAAGGAGGGTTCATTACCTCTCACTAAATATGTACATGTATTACACTGACCCTCTGCAAATTACAAAGCAGCTTTCATCAGCCTTGCAATGAAAGGATCCAGCCTGAGTTTGAAAAGACGCTTGCAGGAAACAGTTACACACATGTATTCCAAAATTTCATATGGCAGCACTTTAATCATGAGAGTTTCAAGGAACAGCCACTTGCCTAGGACACTTGACATTCAGTCCTTAGTCCTTAAGGTTTTCTGCGATTTTTTTTTTATATGTAATATAGTGTTTATCACCTGGCAGGGGGAGTAGATACGAACTTGTCTGCGGGGGTTATGAAGCAGTAAAGCACCAAGCAAGACAAGCCTGGGTTTGAGGGATAGTTAGCCACAGTCAGAGCCAACCAGCCTGGTTGAAAAACCACAGACTGAGCCTTGGTGGGTGGGGAAGGCTCTAAAGGCAAATGCCATTCTATGTTTCAGGCAGCACAGTCATTGACTGCAGCAGAAATAGACTCCAAGAATTGCAGGAGTGTGGAAAAAAAAAAAACCAAACCCTGTTACTTTCTTTTATTCAGATAAGTGATACTCCTTTTAAAAAAGCCAAGGTACCATCATTCATATTTAGTGGAGGCTGTTTACTCTCTTAGAGGTTTGTATTTGGTGGCATTTTTCAGCTCTGTCCCCTAGGTGTTGCTCTGAAAGGCACCTGTAACAACCAGGTCAATGAGAAGTTTTGCGAGGGATTTTCCTGTTGCCCAGAGAGGAGAGGGGAGGAACTGAGTAATTTTCTTTTGCAGAATGCAGGCTGTGAGAGAAAAACCCCTTTTCACACCAGCTCTGACCTGTGAGGATGCTTTCTTGGAGAGGCTGAACGTGAGCTACTCAGAGTAACAGCAAGGAGTGGAAGAGGGGACCTGTAGTGTGATACGGTAGCGGATAATTTGTGACATATCAGGTGATGACAGCCATCTTCCTAGCATCACGGTTGCCATTGCATTTATTTCTTCCCTGAAATCATCTTCCTCTGATGGCTGTTAAATCTTGGGAGGAGTGCGGTACCCCTGGGTCCAGCAGGAGTGGTAGGTAAGGGGATACGGGCTCTGCCCACTCCCTACACCATGCTCCCACCCCACCAACAGTGTTTGGTGTGGTGAGTGTCTGGAAGCTATTCACACCTGGCATTTCCAATGAAATAGCTAGAAATTACTGTGCCCGAGCTGGCCTTTTTCCACATTTCCTGCTGTGATCACAGTTTTAATACTACAAAACAATCTATTAGGATACTTTGGCCATTAAGTTCAAATATCTCCCTTAGATGAGCTGAAAGAGAGTTTGGCTTTCCCTGCACCAGTGCACTCTGCGAAGCCTCATCTCATAAAATACAGGCAAAAAAATTCTTGGTGTCCTCTTGAGTAAAATACCTGCAGGTACTGCGCTGACGGCCTGCAGCAGTCACCCTCAGACAGAAGGCATCTCAGGAACTCGGGTATTCAGTTCCTCAATTTCAACCATTGTCTGGACACAGAAGCCTCTCCCTCATGTAATAGAAACCAGGACAGACCCCAAACCAGGGGTTCCTGTAACGTCAAGCTCATGAAGTTCTCCTCCTCCTCCTCCCCATAGGAAGAGGCAGCGCAGCTTCTGGAGGGATGCTGTCCCTCTAGCAAAGGCAGCTGAAGCAAAGAGGGAGCTTAACTTCATCTGCTGGCATTCATTGGCCAGGGCACCAAATTAAGCCGTCCACGGCAATTGCCTTCCTTCCTTCTGTCCTTCCTTCTGAAGGGGCTCTGACGATATGCAATGGTCATCAGTCCCTGGTTTTCTTTTTTTTTTCCTTCATTCCCAATAACCTGCTTTTTCTACTCCAAATCCTTTCCTAGTGGTTTTCTAAATGTCCTTTTTATGGATGGTGCCACTTCTTCTTTCCTCTCCCCGTGCATGCTCCTCTCTGAGGGAGCAGCTGACAATGGCTCTCCGCTTGGGATAATCTCCTGGCAGGGCACAAGCTCCATTGTTTGCTTTCCTTTCTGGCTCATCCCGCTTGTTTCCCATACTCAGACATATTAATATTCCAGCTCTGATTGTCATTGTTTATCTTTTGTTGGAGAACATTTGCTTTCTGTCTCATTTAGGAAAAAAAGTGAAATCGGTGCCAGATTTTTAACAAAATGAAGGCTTCTTCTCTACTTTTGTTGCAACCACTTCAACGCTCGGCTACTTTGGATTGCAGGACATGCAAACCCCGAGAGGTACGCACATGTTGGGTGTGCAAGTGTCGTGGTTTAACCCCGGCTGGCAACCAAGCCCC
>NW_009259177.1:1838768-1841970 GCF_000687185.1 Egretta garzetta | reverse complement strand
CGGAAGAGTAAAAATGAGAAGACTCACAGGTTGAGATAAAGACAGTTTAATAGGGAAAGCAAAAGCTGTGCATGCCAGGCAAACCAAACCAAGGAATTCGTTCCCTGCTTCCCATGGGCAGGCAGGTGTTCAGCCATCCCCAGGAAAGCAGGGCTCCATCACACATAACCATTACTTGGGAAGACAAATGCCGTCACTCCAAACGTCTCCCTCTTCCTTCTTCTTCCCCCAGCTTTATATGCTGAGCATGACGTCATATGGTGTGGGATACCCCTGGGGTTAGTTGGAATCAGCTGTCCCGGCTGTGCCCCCTCCCAATTTCTTGTACCCCCCCAGCCTGCTCGCTGGTGGGGTGGGGTGAGGAGCAGAAAAGGCCTTGGCTCTGTATCAGCCCTGCTCAGCAGTAATGAAAATATCCCTGTCTTAGCAACAGTGGTTTCAGCACACATCCAAAACATAGCCCCCTACCAGCTACTATAAAGAAAATTAACCGTATCCCAGCCAAAACCAGCACAGCAAGTCAGATGATTGTATGTAGAAATGTCCCATTAAATGCATGTCTGGTGATCTGCATTCCATCAGGTCAAATTGGGACTGTGTCTCAGTGATGGTGCAACGTGAATATTACAGCTTCTGCAGAGCGGCGTGGGGCAGAGCAGATGGGGTGCACTGGAGAAGGTGGCCTGCATTTCTGCATGCAGTCCTCGCCTTCTGACATTTGCAAATTTGTCCCTTAATCTCTCTGGTGCAGGATTTGCTGTCAAGAAACATTGTCTGGGATGAGCTGTTGGGATTCAGATTATCAACTAAACATTAATTATTCTTCTGACTAAACCCTCAACAGCTAGGCTAGATAATACAAATGTAAAGAAAGAAATTAGTATGAATCATGTTCAGTACTTGAAATCTAGGATGAATCATGCTGTAGGAACAAAATCATATACCATAAGCATATGTGTGTCGAGACATAACAGAACCAGAATCTCAGCGGGGCTGGGCCGTGCAATGCCGCTGGCATCAAAAGGCGCTTTCCCTGGTTTCAGACCCTGACCTGCTTTGTTTATGCTGAGCACCTAGAGAGCGATTCCACAGAACGACAAGCTCTGTCAGGCTGTGCTGAGGAAAGCTGAAGTGGGAATAGCAAATAAGATCTGTTAATCTTTTGCAGTAGAAACCTATTTTCTTTTAATCATGCTTTATGCAAGAAACTGCTCAGACAGACAGAAGTGGTGTAGGCCCTTGGAGGAGCTGTAATGGGAGCCTTCCCACCCACCAAGCAAAGTATCAACGCAAAAAGCATCAGAGCTTCTTGAAAGAGCGGCAAGCACACCCATCCGCTGTAGTTACTAAGCGAGAGGACCCAGGTCTTCAGTTAATGTAACTTGGGGTGGCTCAACTGACTTCAGTACAGCTTTATATTTGTAATCCAATGTTCCACATATGATAGAACTGTCATTGTGCTTAATTTCACCATGGTATTGTCCCTGTACTCAACTGAGCTAGAGATTAAGTATTTACATTTCAGCATACACAACTAAATGCTTTTAAACCCAAGCCAGGGGTTTAAAAATCTCAGAATAGAACCATAAAGAGCTAATGAGAAGAATAAAAATCAGATAGTTAAAAAATGATGTAAGGTAGAGTCTTAATTTTTTATCGTTAAATTAACAGCACATTAAATATTAAGTGTTCATAAACTTTGTTTTGTGCAATGATAAATTAATAATATCTACATAGACATGTTCTTTTACAACAGGGAAGCTAAGAAACATAGTACCAGAGGACCTTGTGTTGACAACTGAAGCTATTAGAATAGACTCCTTAATCTTCAATCATAAAAAGTAGATAATGTTATTTCTTATTACTATTAAATGTAGAGTGCCTTACTAGGAAACATATATGTCATTACTAAAAATAACTACCGGAGAATGTTTTGAGCCAGGAAAAAAAAAGATGTTAGCAAATTATATCTTGAGATAAATTCAGTGAAATGTTCTCTGCTAATCTCCGCCATATAAAAATTGCTTTTCAACTTATTCTTCTGTTAGCCCATAACAGGTTGCATAAGGTTTATGTCTGAGCAGAGAAACAGTCGTGGTTTAAGATGGTATGTTGTATTTTTGGGAACAGTTACCAATTGCTGATGCCTCCAAAATGTGGACTGGTGTGTATGCTTTCTGTATCACTGAAAAACGGTTGCCAAACCTCCGCTTGGGGAAGGAACGATGACCTCTGTGTTTTCCTTCTTGTCTATCAACAGTGAACAATGCTTCCTTGATTAAAACCAGGGGATTTTAGCGACTTTTGTCCAGGATTTAGCAATATTATTCATTCAAATGTTTCCTGTGGTTCATAAAAACACAGGGTGGAGTGGGTATCTTCCGTGCCAGTCTCCTCAAAGACTTATTCCTAGTCTGCAGACCAGGCTATGGAGATGTATTTCAGAATGAAATGTAGCCTAAATGAAGGAATTATGGTTTTGTTAAGTATTTAGACATGACCTAGAGAGCAGACCCGTCCACTGGTTACTGGTATAGTTACCAGTACATGGGAGTGGTCTCAGTTTGAAGACAGGAGCCTGCAGGAACCATCCACAGTGCATCATCCTCCAGAAAGGGGTAGGGCAAAACATTGATTTGCATGAACGTACAGTAATTTTTGAGTCCTGATACTTTAAATATTTTTTTCCAAACTAGGAGTCAAAGGAGACTCATTTAATGTTTCTATGAACTATTTTGAATGGACAAACCAAAAAAAGTTACCTTTGGACACATTTTTGCCTTCAAAACCTATGCAGTGTGTTCTGTGTTTGCCTTCACAGCGTGCCAGCCCCTGACCCCTCATGTTGCCTGGCCGGGGCCGGCGCCAGCTCCTCTGCGGTGCCAGTGCAGGGACCGGCACTCAGCCACCTCCACCCCAGGAGCACACCATGGGTCTCGTGCAACTCCTGCCCCAGTTTTTTTGCTCGTGATCCTGAATCAGAGGCTTGGGTAAGGATGGTCTGGAGCAACACATGCTCTTGTTGTCTGTTTTTAACGGGCGTACGGTCTGCCCCGGCCAGCTGATGGGAACTAGGACATGCAGAGGAGTGCATCTTCCTCATTCAGCTGCTGCAACGGCCTCGGAGCCAGCTGGAGCATTAAGGAGCCGAGCAGCTCCCTGCCAGTCCGGCTCCCGGGGCCAGCTTTAGGCGCAGGCAAAA
>NW_009259177.1:1832507-1837906 GCF_000687185.1 Egretta garzetta | reverse complement strand
CCTCTTGCTCCCTGACAGGCACTGCCCCTTCCCATCTTTCTTCCCAGTTATGGGGGCTCTGCCTGCTTGCCTGCAGCCCTGCCCTTGCTCTGCCTTGCCCGGTGCTGCCTCTCACTCGGGGCTGGCCTCGCCTCTGGTCTTGTGCTCTCCATTGGAGCCACGGCAGGGACCATCAGTGGCCCACAGTCATCCCTCTTTGGTGTCAAGCTTCCTCCTCATGGAAGAGAGGCTTCTGCCTCCCAAAAAGCGTTCCTAGACCTGTCCCTTGAACCCAGGCATCACCCGCCTGTGCAGCATTAGATGCAAAGCCTAAAACCAGAGGGAGAGCAAAGGCGGTGGGGAAGAAGGCTGGGCTCTCCTTCCTATTCAAGAAGTCCTTTCAGAGGCTCTGCATTTGCTCTTGCACGGGGAGGATGTTCACTGGTGAGAACTCATCTCCACTCGCACAGCCAGGCTCTGCGGGCGCTGCTTTGCAGAGTTGAACATGGGGCGGTTGGCACATCCCATCACCATGCTCAGCCCCACCAAGCCCCACGCCATCTCACAGATAGCTCCTGCCAAAAGCCACCCACAGGAGACTGCCACATATCGATCCCTCTTTTATGTGCTTCATAACCTGCTGTTGGTAACACAAATGGAGAGTGGCAAGGGGCTGGTGTCTGCTCCATATGCCAGCCAGGAGACACTGCTTTTTGTGTTATGCCAGAAAATTGGGAGAAAACATCCCTGAGCAAGCACATCAATGTCCCGACCTTCCAGGTGGGTATCACTTACATGTCCAAATTACAACCAGGGCTTCCAAAACACTGTGGGCACACCCTTGGCTACGGGCAGCCTGCCATCAGCTCTCCATCAACCTGGGGGCACAGCTCCTAATCTAGATGAGCCTGACCATGCGGGTCCCCCAGCAGACGGGCTGGATGTAGGCTACAGATAAGCAATGTTGTCAGAAAGTGCCTTCATAAAATACTGTGACACCTAGAGAAAGCATAAAAGAAGGTCTCAAACTGATAGGCATTGATGACAGGGAAGGCAAATGAGCTATCCAAACAGCTAATGGGGTTTAAGTGGGATAACCCCAGGGCGACAGTGGCAGATACCATCGGTGAGACACCTGGTCAGGAATACCTGTACTGCACAGCATGGGTGTTACTGGCTCGGCAAGACCTAGAAGAGGGACAATGCAGGCTAGCGGGATTAGGAGAGCCATCCACCTGGCCGAATTTAGGGTAAGCTCCTCAGCATTTAGTCCCAGGGTAGTTTAAATAGTTTTCTGCTTAAGGGATTGGCTCTGAAAATCCCTCCCTTAAGCACTTAACTACAGGTCAGCTTGTTGGCCTCATTTGGGTTGCATGTTCCCAAAGGTGTTGGCTCAGCGGAGGGCTGGGAGCTGCCGCGCTCTGACGCGTGCCACCTGCAGAAACAGGCTCCACATCACTCCTTTCGGGCTGCTTCAAGATCACTGCCGGTTGCCGCGCTGCCTTCTTTGCAGCGAGCTGGAGTCCCGCTGCGCCAGGCTGCTGCTGCAGCGCAGACATCACCGCGGGGCAACGATGTCGAAAGACAGGCGGAGAGGGGCTGCGTTTCTGTGGGGAAGGAGGCTGCGCCTCTCTGCTGTCTCCCAGAAGGGCTGCTGCCGAATTAGACCTTCCGAATACTTCATCAGGCAGCTCTGTGGCTTTTTTCCTCCCGTTTCATTTTGGGTTATCAACTGGTCCAGCTCTCTGTGATGCACTTACAAGTTATGGCATTGCTTTGTCATTATAATGTATTTTTTTCATTGTAAACCTACTCTAGATGGACCTTTCCAAAGGAGCTAAACTGTATAGGCGACAAGCTTTTCATTTGTATACTTGGGAGTCATTTGGTCAAGCAAAGCTGCTGCATGTAAACGTCGCATTCACTGCATAACAATTGGAGTGAAGTTTTTATGCTCAGGGCTTTTTATTTTCCAATCAGCGGCCCTGAGTTGGGACTTTTGGGGTAAACTGGTAGCTCTGGGCAGCTTTGAAGCATCACAAGTGGAGGGTTTTGTCTCCAGAAGATTTACTAGCAGCAAGCTTTTCTTCAACCGTTTTATTAGCCTCCTTTTACATATGTATAGCGGTGAGGGGAAAAAACCTGTTGTTGGTGAAGTACAGAGCCTATTTCCCCTGTGGTATTCACACAAAAAAATTGTGTGAAAAATTGTTGCCCAGGGCCTCCCCAAATCCTGAAATTTAGCTTAACGCCATGAGGTTTTCAAACCCTTCAAGCCTTCTCCGCCCCCACCCCCCTTCTTTTAAAGGTTGAAGCTGGGGTAACAAATTCAGCGTCGAGAATGGACGCCCTGCCCTTGGCTTCAGACGGCGCTGCCAGAATAAATCTGGGCCCCCCCGGCCAAACCGCTGAAAAGTTTTCGCCCGCTTAACACGGGTTTTATAATTTTAACTCGCAAGTTCTTGTTGAATTGAGCCCCGTTGCGTGGACAAATTGGACAAGAAAAGTTTAAATGTTACCACTTTGGCTTCTCCTCAAGTGGTGCTGAGCACAGATGTTTGCGGGGGCCATCATGTCCCTATAAGAATGGGGGCTTTGTGTGCATAACCTTACAAAGGGCAGAATAGCCCTGCTTTGCTGCCAGCCACAGGATCATCCTATCTTTATGTGTTGATTTATTAGGCCAGGGATGAATGAAACCGTAATTAATATTACTGAAGCATTAGAGTCTATTTAATTTAAATGCCACTGAATATTTCACTTTCAGTTGGGAGTGACAATGTGTTCGGGACTGTTGGTGAAAGCCTCAGCCATCTGTTACCCCTACTAAGAAGGGAAGACAAGAGAGACACAGGGAGACGGAGAGCATTGAGCTTTGTGGCTTTTCCAAGCCTCCAGGATCATCATTCAACTCAAGGGCAGCCAAGAAACATTCCTGCGCATTGGACCCTTAGTGTATAAGGGAAAGGCCTGAAAGGGTATAGGGGCAACACATCTCCCCGAAGGATGGAGAGAGGGAGACAGAGGGAGAAAGATGGAGATTTACAGTAAGTACATGTGTGCATACATACATACAAGTATGCGTGAGCTTGTGCATCGGAATCAAGCGCCAAGGCAGTAGAAGGAAGGTAGAGCAGGAAACTGGCCAACCTACAGATGGTCTAAAAATATTTTTAAAAGGTGGGGGGGAGGAAAGAGTCAAGGCAAGGGTTGAATGTTGGTTTTAATTAGCCTAAGCAGAGAGGTTCCAGTCCAGCTCCACTGCAGCAAACATCCAGGCTTTGATTTGACGGGAATCACGATGTTGGGAGCATGAGATATTCCCTGCAAGCTGCTGCCACAACATGGTCTCCACCAAGCTTAAACAAAAAAAAGGAGAGGAAAAAAGGGCAGTGGCGTAGGCAGCAGCCTTAGTCCCTGAGAAATGCTGTGCAGCACCAAATGGCCGGCTGGCGAAGCGTCACCTTTGCTCCTGCATTTGCACAGTGGGTTTTCTTATAATTGGAATCATTTGTTCTCCCAGTTTTTCTCCTGTGAACTGATTTGATGCCGGAGGGAAGCTGTGTGACTCACACCTTGCCATGCCAATTAGCTGATAAACATCAAATGTAAACAAAGATGGCCTAATTAAGACTAGTCGCCCAACTTCTACATGCATCTTGTCAAAATCCCACCAGCCTTTCGCATCCAGACTTATTTTGTTGTTTGCTGGGACAAAATTAGCGGCTTTGCACAAGAGCCACTTTGAGAGAAGCTTAGAGCAGGTAATGAGGAAAATTGGGAGCCGGCTGCAGGAGCAGTGTCATCTCCCCCACCCCGGCTCAGCAGGGACAGACGGGGCAAGCGCTGCCTCAGAGCCCCACGCCAGGGCTGAGGGCAGGGATTTGTCCGCTACTGGGTAATGCTGGGGCTGGTTTCTGACCCGGCAGCCGCATCTTGGGGCATTCACTCTATTTGTCCTCCCGAGTGCTACTGTCTGTACATGAAATCTGTAATGTGCGCGTCTCCCGCCGCTCTCACCTGCTGTGAAAATTCATCAATCAGCGCCCATCACTGACTGCGGGCGCGTCCTCCCGGCTTGCAGCCTGGGGAGTTATTTGCACTTTGGAGAGGAGGTGTATGACAGCGACACATCTGAGCGGCAGCGTTTCACACCCACTTCACGCTGGAGCGAAGGATCACACAGGTGAGCTGTAGCAAAGAAAGAAGCCCATGGAGGAAATTTTACTCCGGGAGGTATCCTAATGAAATGCATAGGATTGTTTCATGGCAGTATATATATATTAAAAAAAAAAAAAAGAAGGCCAGGAAGGGATCCTAGTGGGTCACCTGGACCATCCCTCTGCCCCTAGACACAATCCCCTGGGTAGTTGGGGAACCTCTTCCACCTCAGCACCACCTCTTCTTTTAAGGTCAGCAACCCCCAGGTCATCCTCATAAATCGTATTTTCCAGATCTCTCATAATTTTCACTGCTGACCTCTGAAGTCTCTCCAAGCATCTCGTTGCTCCTGAAGCACAGCGTCCAAATAGGAGCATGATGTCCATCTGGCTGTGCTTCACCCCATCCCTGGATGCCGCACCCTTGTCCCTCCTGTGTTGCACCTTGCTTCTTCCAGCCCAGCATGGTCCTCCTCAATGCCGTCCCACCTACCCATGTACCACTGGTCCTCTTTGCTTTGGGTCATCTGAGACTGTAAGTAGGTAATATCAGTTCCACTATCCAGGGCAGGAATAACAGTTTAACACTGGCTGGTTGCTAGGCTGACTGTCCTTGGGCCCACCTCACTGACGCTCCAAACTGGCACTGAATCAGCTACTGCTCTCTTGCTGCTGCTGTGGTTTTGCAGCATCTCCTAATGCTAGCTTTAGCTGAACCGTGTGGCTCAAACTCGCTCAGGGAAACTTCACGTGAAGCACTGCCTTCCTAAAGTGAGAGAAAACTGGAGGCAAGGGTACATCCACCGCTTCTGTCTGCATGGCGGGGCTTCCTCTGTCATAGAAAATAACTGGGGTGGTTTAACACAATTTGTTCTTGACAAATCCCCATCGGTAGCTATCCCTCTGGGTCTTTACAAACAGTTGTTTGATTATTTGCTCCAGCACTTTCCTGGGGTTGAAATTGGGTTGCCTTGTCTAAAACTCACCAGTGCCTCTTTTCCCAGAGCAAAGGTCCCCTACAAGCCCTCAGTGAAAGCCGCTAATGGCTCTGAGCCCATTTCAGGCCCTTTGCTAACCAGCCCAGGCAGCTGGGGAATAACCTCTCACACCATGTCAACGAGAGCGATAAAACACTGTTGATACTTCCCTGCTTCCCACAAAAGGTTACAGGAAATAACTTTGAGAAGTCACCTGTTCTGATTTATTCTGATTGAAATGATGTCTCATTCATCCACACGTAAGAAAGAGACCTACTGGGGG